>NW_009926637.1:0-686 GCF_000696875.1 Nestor notabilis
CCTCTGAGACCCGGCCTTCCCCCGCCGGCGCCCCGAGACTGCCCTGGGCCCAGCCCCGCTGCGCTCCCGGGAGTGTACATCGCTTCCGTGTAGCCGCTTCTTACAGCGTTGTTCTCTGTGGTAAAGTTACCTCAGCGCGTTAACCGTTCAACGCAGCAACGCTCCCGGTCCCCTGTGCTTTCAGCTGGGAGGATACTGCCTTTCGGTGAGAGCCGTGCGGTCGTGAGAAGGCGTCCGCTCCTGGTGTTAGGTGCCCTGAGAAAAGGGGTTCAGATAGAAGGCCGACAGGTTGGTGAGCATCTGGGTGTCCATCTCCGATCCAAGTAGGCCCTTCTGCTTGCTACAGGGAAGGATACCTGGGAGGTAAACCTGCTCAGTAAGCAGAAATGCGGCCAGGTTTGTGGATGGTGATTTGAAAACAGTGTCTGGTTTCTAAGAATTAAATTATAAGCTTTTTGGTTCAAAACTGGCTGGGTGGAAGGAGAGACCATCATAGCAGGAGATGGCGTTACTGATAAAATGTTGCTCTTGGAGGGCGGCTGTGCTCCAGGAGGGCCCTTACCCTTTCCTGAAAATACATGATGCAACTGGGAGCCAGGCAGCAGCTGTCAGTGAAGACTAAAAGAGGTTTAAAGCTGTCAAGGGGTAGCAAGTTAGTGCTAATGGTATGAGAAGTTATCAAGAAG
>NW_009926637.1:717-48301 GCF_000696875.1 Nestor notabilis
AGTTAAACTTGAGGCAAAGATGTAAATTTGAACAGGAATCTGGTTAAGCATTAGTAAGGAAAGACTGAAATTAACGTGGAGAAAAAAGAAAGCCAGTGACATTTCACAGCTTGCTGAGGACATCCAAATTACTGATGATAGACACGTTCTTTGTAATGCAATAATGTTTTTTTACAGAAGTACTTACATAAAAAATACATTATTTTTCTCAATAGCCTTTTCTGGTTTTCAGTTTATTCTGCAGGCTTTCATTGACTCTGGATGGATTTGGAAGTTAAAGGAGTTGCTGCATCACCTCGAATGCAGGCTCAGCTGTCAATGAGGGGGAAGAAACCTCAGGTATGCTAACAGAAGGCTTGTGGTTGTTTTCCTTCCTTTCTTTGACATCTTAACAAATACTTTAATCATACTTTATAAGGTTCTTAGTTTGATGTTATAATGTGTTCTGTGGAGAAGGAAACTTAAATAAATTACTTTTGTCAGGAAGTGACAGTTTATCATTACGGCTTCTCAAATGAAGGTGAGAATTGCCAATTAAAATAGCTGCCCTACAAAAACTGGCATTCTGGGTACTTGACTGGGATATGGAGAATTTGGGAACAAACTAGCGCTTGCGATCTAGAGCAACAGAGGCTTGATCTTGTACTGTGTGCTGTCTCAGGCTGTTGGTGAAATTTGCAACAGGTTCATCTGGTTTTGTTTTTCAAAACAGCAATAAAGTAAAGCAACCCCCAAAACATAATTACAAAAGGTGTGATTTCAGATTGATGTGTAAAATGAATCCCAGTGCTCTGCATTCAGTCGTCTGAAGGGGAATTTTATTTTCCAGGTATTCCTAATAGTCTATCGTTTGAGGTAAGGTGGGTTTGCAACCCTCACAAGGTCTCTGTAGCAGAAGCCTTCAAGGCTAACTTGAAAGCCTGATTAGTACGAATGGGATCTTGGATTCTGAGGGCCACTGTATTTATTTTAGCCAAGGTAGATATTAATATTGTTAGTAACAGCTAATTTTTGTCACAGATAGTGTGTACTTTATGTCCATGAAGTAAAGTTAATTAGTAATCTTCACTCAGCCTCCAAGCACCCATTTAACTTCCTTATTTGCTGGGTGACTCCATTAGGAATTCTTGGAGTTTGACTGCCAAGTTGCCCTTTTCCTTTTATGTTTGTTTTAGAATGAAAAGGGAGCTTTTGTAAATGATATCACATCAATGTTATACTGTTAGCTTTTAACCAGTCTTTTGAGAGTGAAATGCCTGTGAATGTCAAGAACATTTTGAAGCATTTGGTGTAGGTTGTAAAAGAAAAGAAATGTCTGTTTTTCTCTAATCTCTCATCCTTTTTTTCTTCTCTTTCTTGCCCCCCTCAGTTTCCAAATTTAGACTCTGTAGTCCATGTGATTCTTGGTAGCTTGCAAAAATAAATCGTAGATTAAAATTAGGTTGAAACTGTGTGCTTGACCCTGTAAATTTGGACAGTCCAGGATAATTTTTGTTTGCTTTCTTCCTGATTTGATGACTTCTGGAAAAGAAATTATATTTAGACTTTAACATATAGAATATGGTATGTTCTTTATCTTACCACAGTTGAAATGGTACAAAAAAATTATATACTCGTGATTTAATGCATTGCTTTTACTATTAATTGTGTTAGATCTCTTAACGGCTTTTTACATATTTGACCACAAGGTGGGGGTATTTATTATGCGCGACCTTACTGGAGAGAAACTATCGTTTTCAAATCGCCGTTTTTGAAGGCACTAAAGGGTACCGTTACTGAACGGTGAACTTCTTTTTCAAGAGCAGGCTTAAAAGGGTGTATGGCAAGAAAGGAGTTACAGTTTTGTGGCTGATCTCAAATCGTGAAAGGTGTTAGGGCACTGCTGGAAATAAGACATCTGTTCATTTCAGACTGTGATGCTGAGATCTCTGAGCTGAAAAGTGTGAAAATAAAGATAATGGCCCCGGTTCAAAATATCCCTGTACCACATATTTTTTTTTTTTTTTTTTCAGTTCGTTTGGCCAGCTAGGGGAATTGTTACTGTGTGCTTGCCAGAGTCAAACAGTCTTCCTTAGGGATTTGCTGTTGTCTCCTCTTTAGAAAGCTATAATGGAGTAGATGGAGCTTTGTCTTGTCTTTTCTCTTGCCATGTTGCCCATTTGAGTTTGGAGAGCCATGTGGTATACAGCCATGCGAAATAAACAGTGTGAGTACAGAAGCTGCCTAGTCACCATCATGTACTGCTATACTGAAGCTGAGGTGATACAGTTACACCAGACATGAGGGCTTCTTTGGGGTCTGAGCTAGCTCCTTGTGAGCCAGCTGGCTGTTGGTATTGTGGTTTTGGTTTAAGGGCTGGCTGAAGAGTTGGTTCCCAGCCAGCAAGGACGAAGTGACGTAAAACCTTGTGAGCGACGATTGTACAAAGCCTCAGGAACATAGATTATTTTTAATGCATTATTAATAGCTGATGTGGATGATATCTGGATTCTTAATGGCTGGAAATCTTTCTGTCATGATGAATATTCAATCTTTTAGTCTCATGGTCCATAAGAATCAACTTTCAGTGGAAAGTTTTTGTTTTGTCCTTTTGTTAGTAGCACCTCAGTTAAATCTGTCAGAGAGATACTTTGAGGCATTGGTTTTAAATATTCCAGGGGAAGTTGAAAGAGAGAACTATATATTTTAATCCTGATCCCCACAGGTATGTAATTAATGTGTCATTCTTTTAGGGCTGGAGACCAGATACACAAGCTACTCGTGGTCCTCGCCCACCAGAGTAAGTCTGCTTCTATTGCTGATCAGTTTGTTTAATTCTGCATTATTAACACAATGCATTTGCATTTGTGTTGGTATGCAACTCGGTGTTCCATGAAATTTGTCATCATAGGTTTGTTTTCTATGATTTATATTTAGAGTAGAATATTTGATGCATTATTTACATTGGAATTAAGTTGATTTACATTTCTTTGAGCTTAACAGTTGAGTTGTACTCAGAGCTTTCACATTTATACTTAGCCTATCTTGCATATTTTAATATAGTAGTCTGCAAAAGGAGAAAAACCTTGACCTTCTTTGCAGGTATAAATTACAGAGCAACTGTTATGAAGGGTTTTACAAGCAATGGAAAATTTTGTACAGTGCTTATAAAATTTAAGTGACTTCTTCTGACAAGCAACATCTGCTATTCCAAGGACCATGTTTGACAGTTTAGTTTTTTCATTTACTAGAATGCCTTACACCCAGTGTAACTTTCTACATTATTTTACAAACATGTGTGACCATGACCTTCTATTATTCATGTTGAACCTCAATTTCTGTGTACTGTCAGTCATTTTCTAACTAAAAAAGACTGGAAATTAAGGAGCTCTCTTATTCCAAGAAGTAATCTTGTTATAATAGGGTTGTTTGGAAATACTGGGGGTAAAATTAAAAAAAAAAATAAAAAAATGCATGGTCCTCCAGGGTATACCTGGAGTAAAGGCAAAAGGCATGGATATGCTTTGGTGAGTTGGAGATGTTTTCATTTCTTTAAGCAGAATAGAACACTGAAGTATAGTTGGCTTCCATTGTGTTAATCTCTTATAAAAAGTTCAAAAAGGTTTTCATCCCAAGGAATTATTGCTCCCCTGCTACCTTTCTGTTGACTGATTATAGAGGGATGTTGACACAGGCCTGCTGTGGAAGACAAGATTTATGGTCCTGTTAAATCAATAAGGAATCCCTGATTTGTGATCTTGTTGCAGCAGCTCATGTTGCGGCATGAAGAGAAGCCAAGGTGGCCATGCTGGGAGTGAAGAAGGGCTTGGCAGGGGCCCTTTTTGGCTGCCAGTGTACTCTGCAACCAGGAAAGAGAAAAAACTCAGTGGCCAGATCCTGAGTTGAAGCAAGAGGGGCTAACAGGAATTTGCTAAATAAGCCATCTCTAGTCGTAGCGAAATTTTGAAAGAGCTAGTAATAATAACTAAAAGGCAGTTTGCTTTTACTGTAATTGAAAAATTAGAGAATGTATTGCTATTAAAATGGTTTTAACTTCCTGCAGGGTGCCATGCCTAGATCTAGGGAGGCTGGGAGATTCTGATGAAGAGGTAATTATAAATTAATTCTGTCTTGAATAGTTTTTAGAATTATTGTGTCATGGGAGTTTATAAAAATACCACTCTGAATATAAAACAATTATGATTGCTTGTCTTTTTTTCTGTAATTTTAGGATGGGGACTCTTACATACCATACAGTGGAAGTTATCCTCATACATGCCCTCTAGATTCATCTTCAGATTGGAGAATATCGTTACAAAAGCCATATGCACAGCATCATCAGGCTCAGCAGGTCAGTCTGTCACTACAAATATCTTTGGGTTGTAAAGGACCTTAAAGATCATCTAGTTCCAACCCGCCACGGACAGAGACTCTTTTCACTAGACCGGGCTGCTCAGAGCCCCTCTAGCAGGCACACTTAGCTTTCTTACACAAGTTTGGGTTTTTTTGTGTGGGTTTTTTTTTTTTTTTTTCCCCTTTTTGTTACTTTTGGTTTAACTCATATCTTCAAGTGCTATTGGTCCAAAATATTTTTGGAAAAGTACTTTTTACTGAGAAGCTTCTAGAATATTTAAAAAATCTCATTTTATTATGTATCTTAGCTCTTCTTTGTTGGTTGATACACTCATCCTTTTCATTGTGCTCGTATTTGAAGAGATATATTAATAGCCACCTTTATGAACAATTTGTCAAAGCAACTGAAAAATGTAATACTTTTGAGGTAGCATGTAACTTTGGTTTGTCTTTCTAACCAAAGTGGAACTTACAATAAGGTTAAGATGGATAGTAGTCAGTAAGTGTATGATCGAAGACAAAACCCAACTTTACAAACAGTAAGTATTATTTCTATGGAAGAATAGTTACTTTTGGTGAAAATGAAGCTCTTGGAGTTACATACAGCCATTTCATAATAGCTTTTTCTTAAGTCTTTTGTCTTTAAAACAGAACTGTGATGTTAATTTTGGGATTATGGCCAATTTGTTGGATCACTTTTATTGTTAAAATTTCTTGATCACATATCAGCATATTTTTCCTCTGGATGACTAAGAAACTTAATCAGCACTAATCTTAGGTGCTTTATAGAGGAAATCCATAGTTTTTATGCTAACGTTCTGGTTTTTAGTACAGTGCAGCATGGAAAGGGACTCTTCATCAGGGACTGTAGCGCTAGGACAAGGGGTAACTGGGTTCAGACTTAAACAGGGGAAGTTCAGGTTAGATGTAAGGAAGAAGTTCTTTACCGTGAGGGTGGTGAGGTTGCCCAAAGAAATGGTAAATGCTCCATCCCTGGCAGTGTTCAAGGCCAGCCTGGACAGAGCCTTGGGCGACACAGTTTAGGGTGAGGCATCCCTGCCCATGGCAGTGGGGTTGGAACTAGATGATTTTAAGGTCTTTTCCAACCCAAGCCATTCTATGAATCTGTGAATATCCATTATACCACTTTTAAAAATTAATTTAATTACTCAGTTATTACAGTTCCCTGAATGCAAAGTTTTTCTTTAAGCTCTTTTATCTGAATTTAATTTGAAGAAATGATTGTGACTTTTTTTTTTATTTGATCAAGTTTAAACAAGTTTCTAGAAAACAGAGGTAAAGTAGCTGAAAAAATATACTCTGACTAAATAACATTAACAATTCAGTAGTAGAGTACTACAGTATATGGTCTGAAAATGTAATGTGTTTTAACTTCTTCTGTATGACAGGAACTAGTTTATCAGAGAGACTATTTGTAATTTGCTGCCATTCCATCAGTATTTTGAGTGTTTCAAATGTGATAATTAAAGAGAAAATGCTGAAGTACTGGAAACAGTACTCTTCTGTTTGTAGTCCCTACATATTCAAGAGGGTAGATATCTAGAGCTTTAAACTCATTCAGGAAGAATGCTACCTACACAATTATTTTCTGTCATAATATATGCCATATATATATTATATAAATACATATATATATAAATACCTTACATAATCATGGTAAAAATCTTACTACCAGCTGTATGTTTTTATTTGGTTAGAGTGCAGGAATTACCCGAACTTAGCAATATTATCTCCTTTTGGAAGAATTGGAAAACACTGTTCAAAAATCTGTTACTTCAAAAATATTTGATTTACGTAAACCTTAGAAATCCTGTAATGAGTGTGTTTAAAACAGAAGTGTAGCTAGAGGGAAAAACAATTATTAATTAATTCGTACATAACCTGTGCCCCTTGAAATGACTAATATAGCAGCAGGGCAGTATTCCAAACTGGCTCAAGCTCAAGGTAAATCTGCCAAGATCATAATTTTATATGTTTCCCTATATAGCCAAATGGTTTTTCAACATTTAAAAAAATAACAACCAAACAAAAAAGCCCATTTAAATAGAAACTGAATTGGTAAAGTTTTTTTTGGGTTTGGTTGGTTTGTGTTTTTTTTTTTTTTTTTGGCTTGTTTTTAAATAATGGACAAAGATATTCTCAGAATAGTCTCAGAATATCTTTGTGGAGAAAATTTTCATTCTCAGAATATCTTTGTGCTCAACTTAGGTATTTATGCGTCTCTGTTTTAAGGTGTATCTGAAAACATGTAACTCGGGATAGGTTAATTTCCTCTGTACTGCATTGCAGACATGTGCAGTGGAAACATACTTGAGTTGCTGTCCTCTTTTTAGGTTTGAATGCTTGTAATTTCACTGCTAGCTTTACTATTTTAATTTTTTTTTAAATATAAAGTTCATACATACAATTCTGTCTAGTTGCAGAAAGGCTAATGGAAGGTAAGCATGGCTTTGTCTGTTTCTTAGGGTCTTTCTTCCTTTCTTCTCTGCTTTTCTTTATCTCTTGTTGTTTCCTTTATGCCTTCATTATGCCTTAAATAGTGAAATGCTGAATATGCAGGAATGTGTCTTCTGTTCACTTACCCTGTTTTACTCTTCTTCTTTCTCTGTTTTTGCCTGACTTTCCCCCTTTCATTTTTGTGGAGAAGATTTTCAAGCAGTTCTAAAATATTTTAATGTATTCCTCTGAGCGGCCTTTATTTTGCATTGCTTGCTTCTGGGTCCTTGATGAGTATTCCTTTAGCAAGATATATTCCAGCTTCTTCGGTAACAGACTACGTAAGTAAATCTTCCCCAAATAGGTCACTTCGTGAAGAATAATTTAGATATAATCTCACCATTCAGGAATTAGCCAGTAAAGGGATGTGGATCCTCTTTTGAAAGAGAAACCTGCCCTTTTGAGAACACAAATCTTCTGGGGTTTTGAGGAATGGTTTTCTAGAACAGGACCGTTACACTGCTGTTGCAAGATGAGATGCTAGATAAGGCCATCTTAGTTTTATTAGCGTTGAGGAATACAGCAAGTATTGAAGGTGTTAGTTATTTAGGCAGAGAAAGAATAATGCAGTCTTGGCCTTCTGTCATTGCTGCTGTACCTACTGATCCAGCCTCCATTATGAGAGCGCCGAAGTGGACATAAAGTTAGGAAAGTACTTAGCTGTGTCAGATGATGTTGTCTTAGGGAAGGAATTCCCAGTACTAATACTCAGCTGCCATCCCAGAATTGGAACTTCAGATTTAAAAAAATCCATCAACCCATTTTTAGCCATCCAAAATCAAATGTCAGAATTCCCATTTTCGTAGTCTGTAACATTATATTATAGGACAGAATTACTGAATCCTTGCTACTCTCTTTAAATGTGATATAAACCCATTTAGGTGTATCCTTTCTAGATTAAAAATGGCAGAATATGAAGAATTCAATGAAAATTAAGCCTGAATATGGAGTCACATTTGCCTTTTTTTCTTCTTGTGAAGCGTAGTGTCAAGAAGTTTCAGAAGTTGTACTGGATGGGAATTATTACAGTGCTGTTCTTATTCAATAGATAAACCAGGGGCTTTTATATTGATTATTTTTTTCGCTTTAGCGTTCTGTTTTGGAGCAGAAGACAATACCGGAAGATCTGTCATCCCCAACAGACAGATATAAACTGAAGTATCGGCAGTGCGAAGCAGATATGAGGGAAGAATATAAGCAGTATTCTCAGAGAACTGCGGAAAAGAAAAATTACTTCCTCCAGTGTCCAGAAGCTTCAATAGAGGTAGCTGGCAAAGAAGCAATTTCATTTTTAAATAGCAAACGTACATTTGTATTTCATTACAGTGTTTGGAGAGGTTTGCATGTGTGTATAATTGATTTCTTCCATGTTCTTGTTGTAAAGAAATAAAAAATGTAATTTCAGCATCTAATGTTGTGTAGGAAATAAAATATAGGACGGTTGTTTCAGTTGTTCCAGAGTGAGAAACAGGTTTTCCAATAATCTAACTATGCTTGTATTCTCTGTTAAGAAATGTAACATTTGCCCTCAGTGCATCTCTAGCCTGAACATGAAGATTAGCATGATTGATAGGGAAGAGTTTGCCACCTAAGAAGATGAAAGACAGCGGGAAGATCTTGGCAAAATGTTATTTCTAAATATAGAAATGCATTTAAGCTTTTTTATTTCTTAAATGTAGAAGTATATTAATTATTATTCAATTATGACTGAACATAGAACTTAAAAAAGAAATGAAAGATGTAGTCTGTAGCTTAGAGAACTACTAACACTGAAAGTGGAAAGGAATATGGGGTTAAAATAATGAAAGATATTATCTGTACTTTTTTGCTTTGACATTGTGTAAGATGTCTGCATCTTACTTGGACTGCAAGCTGTATTAATTCTGCCAGGTTTCTTTTGTGTTTTTAAATTAAAACTAAGGTGCAAACAGGGAAAGATCAGTGGAGAGAAACTGGAAAACAAAGGGATAAAAAAAGAATCCCCAACTTTCTTCTTGTTCTGGAAGAGATAATGGGGAAGGGTGGTTGTAGAGAGCAAGATACATCATTGTATGTGTAAGGAAAGAGGACAGACAGGTAAGTAACAGTTGTAAGGACTGGCTGAATGCTGGACAGTGCTGAGAGTAGATGACCATTTAAGAATCTTAATGAAAAGTTAACTATGGAAATGTTGAAGAAACATATTGTGCTCGTTGCTTTTTAGAGAAAAGGTTTGTGATGAATAACAACGAGTTTACTGATTTTATTTGCTCAGTGTTCAGTAGAATGAAAAGGAAAGGTGTTTATATAAGGCGAAGATTGTTTCATGTATTGTTAATATTTTGATTGTATTATTGATAGTTTTAAAGGGGCTTTCTCCTCTTATAGTCATGTTTCTAGTGTTCAGATAGTACTTGGAGAACCTGCAAGTACCTACAAGTAAACATTCTGTGAGTAAAAGAGTTGAGTAGAAAAAAAAGTTCTGCTTTTTCTTTTTTGTGTTTGGTGGCAGTTAACATTGTCAGTTCTGGGGATATGTTGTACTATTACCTTTTTTATTAATAATTCAGTTCTTGTGTACCAGTCTGACACCATCCTGTTGTCTATTTCCAAGGAGTGACTGCTTTTTATTCTGTACTAGAAGCCCATCAAAAGGGTATTTTGATGGAGCAGCCAAATTAATCTGAAACTGAAGAAATAGGTGGCAAGTGTTTAATGTGAGACAAAAAGCAGGACTACTTATTCTGGTGATTCTGGGTTCCAGAAAAATACTTGCTAAGCACTAGAAGCCATTAGTGTCATTTTTTTATGACAGATTTTATTGTAATGTCTATCACAATGATTTTCTGGGTTAGATATTAGCACTACCTGATTAAATTAATAAATCAAAATCTCTTTAGATTTCAAGATAATTACTATTTTATCTGATTAGTGGAACTGGTAATAGCTTCTCTTTGGAGAAGAAAAGTTGCTCATAGAGGAGCATAGCTAACAAAACCTACTGGTGTGATTATTTTTTTTTTCCCCATGTTCCCTCCTTCCTGACTTCAGTAAACAGTCTCATGTGTCAGTTTTCTTAACATTCTCCATGTAGGAGAGATTTTCATAATCCCCTCAGACTGATTTACAAGTCTGTTAGACCCAGTTCAGCACTATGCTTTGGCTTTTCCCAGTCTAGACTGTATTTAATTTTTTTGCTGGTCAAAAAGCAGCGTCTTTGCAATGGTGAACTTTGATCTATATGCATGATGGCAAATCATAGAACCAGTCAGCTTCTCTTGTCTGTTGTGAGCAGAACAGAAAGGATGAGCTCTCGCCTTCTTCAGGGAGGTGCTAACAGTCTACCTTCTCTGACTTGCTGCTGCTTTTTCACAAGGTTTGTACAAACACAGTATTATTGAGATCTTTATTATTTCAGTATAATTGATAGCTGTTAAGTATTCAAAAGATATAAGGAAAGACTAGAAAGCAAGATTTTAAGTTCAGTTTCTGTAGAAATCTAGGCTTAAAAAACCCTTTTTCTGATTAACTAGAAGTGGAAGAAGTAGACACTTTAAGGAAAGAAAGAAAAGTAACTTTTAAATAAAAAACTTTTTTAAAAGTTGTTGAGGAAAATGTGGGGGGAGTGTTTTTCTTACAGTTAATTAAAATTGATTTATGAGAAGCATAAATTTTTGTGTAGGGTACACAGCTTGAAGATGGACATAATGATGATCTTACAGCTCTTGATGAGAAAGCTCTCCTGCAACAGTGCTATACAAGCAAGCCTTATAATATGCAACACAGTACAAGGAAATCGGAATCCGTAAGTGTTTTGGCTGGTATTATGCTGGTAACTGTCTAGACTTGTAGAATGACTTCCCAGATGTTAACTGAAGTTAAGTCTTTTGTGATTTGGTCCTAGTATGTAATTGCACCCGTTGAAATCATGGGAGTTTAAACATTTGTTTCAATGGGAGCCGAACTGAGCAATTCAGTGAACATTTTTTTTTTTAATCTTATCTGCAATGCTTGTATTTTATGCAGTAATGTATATAAATTAGAATGCAAATTGTGAACGATAAATATATACATACAACTAAGATTAACTGTGAGTTGAGTGAACCTAAGTAGTGTTACATTTTCTCTGATCTGTAGCTTGTACTGAGCCTGTATTCCATGATCCATGGATTCCATCAGCTCTTACTCTGACTTATTTCTAGAGTAAACAGGCTGTGTTCCCTCATTAACTCCTGAAATGGAGGATGTGGTGAGAACTGGCTTTGTAAGCTCTATGGGCTCTGCTGCTGATGTTAGACTGGGTCAGCCATGGCTTTGGATGGAAACTCCAAGGATGGAGTTTCTAAAATATCTCTAGGCAACATCTTCCTGTGATACGCTACTTTCCTTGTGAAGAAGTTCTTCCTGTTTATTATCCATATAAGCCTCCCAAGGCTCAGTGTGTAACCTTTGCCTCCTGTTACACTGCCAGTGTCAAAACCCGTTTGGTTCTGTGTTCTTTGTAGCTTCCCTTTGGTTGTAGATGTTTTTTCAGAGTGTCTCATAGTTGCTGCTTCTGCAAACTAAACTAACCCAAGCTCCCTTAGCCTTTCCTTTCAGTTGCTTTGGCTCTGATTGTCCATCAGATCCTTTCCAGGTTCTTCTTACCCTATTGATCTTTGGAAGAAGGGAGCCCTGAAAACTGGAACCAAGTATGGCCTCACTTGGCTGCGTAGAGGGGATTTAGAACTTAAATGGGCATACCCAATATATTTGTTTAATTTCTTACATAGATATGGTTTTTTTTATTCTTTTTAGGACTGGACAATAGGAGTCCTACACATTTAAGGCTACGTTTTGAATTTCGGATTATTTACAATGATGAACAACCTTGAGATTTGATATTGCATGATTCAGTATTTGCATATGCAGTGATAGCTTTTATAACTGGTTTTTGAAGGTATAGCTGAACACAGCATTCTAAGTTTCTCATGGAATACTAAGCCATGAGAAATTTTATGAGATTGTTGAAGTAAATAATAATTTTTATTTATTTTGTTTGCTCATCACTATGCACTGCATTTTGCATCAGTGCAAGCATTTATTTGATTTCTAGTCTTGTCAAAGTGAATGCGGATGTTGCACTACTGAGGTCACAATTCATTTTCATGATTAAAAAAATCTTTTCAGAAAGCACTTTTATGAAGAACTTGTGGAACCTTGTGTTTGTTACTTTTAGAATAAATTTAAAAATTGAAACTATAGGGTGAAGATAATGGAAAAAAGTTCTGAAGTATCATTAGAGTAGCTACTTACTGTTAAACCAAAAAAGCTGAAAACATTGAGAAAGGGAGCAGCACGGGACCACAACAGGTACACTGCAGCTGGATGCTTTAGAAGGAAGGCAGCAGGTATCTGAGTAAGATGTCACTTGGACCTTGAGAGGCCCTTATGTTACTGATTAGCACTCATGGTTGCACAAGCTGTCTATCTCTTTCTAGGAGCATCTCTTAGGTTCTCTGAGGTTCAAGCTTCTGATAGTGGTAGGAATAGTGGAGAAAATCAGAAGTAGTAACTGCATACATATTAATTCAATTGTATTCCTTTTGTAAGAATACACAATGTTAAAATTTCTTTTTACTGTAATCGTTGCAGAAAACTCTAATGTTGAAGTAAAATGTCTCAAGTTTTCTGTA
This sequence comes from Nestor notabilis, assembly GCF_000696875.1. Lineage (NCBI taxonomy): Eukaryota > Metazoa > Chordata > Aves > Psittaciformes > Psittacidae > Nestor > Nestor notabilis. The sequence continues at coordinate 13,221 of NW_009926637.1, forward strand.
GTTCGGGATGAAAGTTCTCTTTATTCAAGACTGATTATAGTACAAGTATCATTGCCAATAGGTGCTGTAGGTGCTACATATAATAAAAGTAAGTTTTGGGGGAAGAAGGTTGGTTTTCTCTGAATAATTGTATTTTGTGAACAAGAGGTACTGCTTTTTAACCAGTGAGAGCTGCTGCAAGATCAGTGTTTACCTCAGCAATATTGTAAGTTCACAGTAGAGCTTTTGTCTACGAGCTGAATGGAAGATGCTCCATGGACGAGTACATCCAGTGAGCTAGAATTCAACTGAAAATCAAGGTGTAAGGTTTCCTGTTTTTTAAAATGCAGATTCTTTTCAGCATGCTAGCATGTTTGTCTCTGTAAGTCAAGGTCCGTGGCATATGTTGTGTTTTAACAAACATTGCTTTGTATTATCACTGTGTCATCCTTGACATAATGCTTTTTAAAACATCTATTGTGACAGTTGATGGGCAAAGATTCAGTAACTCAGAATAAAGAACCCTGTGGTTCTAATAGATACAAAAATTAAATGTGAAAGCAAACTAAAAAGCCTCCTATCTCTTTTAATTCAGAAATCTTTTAAGGATTAAAATAAGTTTGGAATAAACACCAACTAGTCTGGTGTTACATTATTAATATGGAGGTTTTGGTTTAGTTTTTGTTTGTTTCTTTCCATAGTGCCAATCAGTATTTACTTGAAGGTTGTGAGTTATGCCCAAAACACCTCTGTAGAATTAGAGATTATTCCTTACAGTTACTTGGCGTCTTGGAACCAACTTCCAATTCTTCAGGTGTCAGAAGGCTTGATCTATCTAGAATTCGGTTAGCACATAAGAACTGTGTGAAAAAAATAACCGATCAGAAAAATATCTTAGTTCTTCAGTTTCAGAATACCTACAGAGTTGTCAAAAAGGTTGCATAAACCCCCACGGTAATAATATCTCTGTATTCTCATATATACAAATTATTTTTTTTTTTAAAGAGGCATATTTAAGTGCAGTGAAAAAGTTCAGAATTCTGGAAGATAAAATGAAGAGAGATGCTGGGCCCTGGTGGTTGCCAGTGGCCTCCATGCTGTCCTGGACCCACACTTTGGTTTCTCTTCCTGTGAAACAAATTATGATCAATGCCTGAGCACATTACAGGGAATGACAAATAGTTATGGTTTGGTGTTACTCTAATAAAAATAATAAGATCATGTTAAATCCCTTTCCCCTTAGGATTGGCCTGTCTCAGCAGAAAGTTATTGTGGCATGCAGCAAATAAAAAATGTGCCTTGAGACTAAGTTTTAAAAGAATTTTTTAACTAAGTATTGCTGGAGGTAAAGTTTTATTCTCTGAGTCGGAAATTGTATCAACCATGAAACCTGGAATAGTGTGAGTTTCCTCATGCTCTATTGTACTTACAGAGTTTACTGGAAACAGTGCAGAGATAAGGATGCTGTCTGTCAGCAGAAATACTAGAGTTCTTGTATTTAGTGAAAACTAAATATGCACAGACAATTTGAGTGGGTAGCAGAGAATATTATTTGTCTGTTATGCAAATAAAACTTAAAAATATGGGGAAAAAGATTAATTGTGATATTGGTTAAAACTGTGACCTCTGAATGCTGTCTTAAAAAGTAATTCGTTATTTGATTTGTCTGGTGTAATATATTTCACTTGCTCTCATTTGCAGGAGGATGTTGCTGCAGAGAGGAGAAAACAGGCTGTGGTAGAACAAGTGATGGTGGATCAGTTATCTAGGTAAGTGAATTTATAATGAAATATTTTAGTTTTCCCTGCAGAAGAATTTGTATCTGTGTGGATTTTTTTGCGTAAGAGGTGTTTTGATCATCTTGTTCAAAGTCTTATGCACTCTATGTAGTGTTATTTGCAAAAATTCTTTAAGTGAAAGGTCTTTTTAATTTAACTTAAAATATCAGTTTAAAGTGCTATGTGTAAGTTTTTTTTTTTTTCCCCTGAATATAGCTTTTACTTTTATACCTGAATCTAGTTAAAGGGCTTTACAATAGCACTAGTTCTCAGCAATAACCCTCTTGCACCTCTGCAAAATATATGGATGCCTGCTGTTACAAATTACGCTTCTTCAGTATTTCTTGCCTTCTCTAAAAATCTTAGCTTTATTAATATTTCATTATTAATATCAACACAACATCACTGAGGCATAAAGGACTATTACACCAATGTTGAGAAGGTAGGGAAAAAAGGCACAATGATGGATCAAGTTGATCAAGGTTGCGTAGGAAGGCTCTCTTAACTTCATTGCTGTGCCTGTAGCTCCAATAAAACATTGCTTCCATGTATAAAGATCCCTTTATATGTTAAGGAGAAAAAAAAGTAACTTAGAAGTAAAGATGAGTATAATAAAAACATCTTTATTATCTTTAGTATTATTATTATTCTCATAAACTTGTTCACATTTTTTAAGCATGCTTTAGCAATTCAGGGCTTTATCCAGGTTGTCTGGTTACAGCAATATAGGATGGTGCAAGCTAGTTTAATACAGTTTCATGTTACCTTACCCTTGGTAAAAATTATCTGTGGGTAGGTCTACAGTATGTTGCATTCTGTGGTTAGTTTGCATTTGTACTGATGTTATAGCCCATCAGATATTAAGACTTCAAGGTTGAAATATTGTTGCACTTCAGCATTTTGTTTCTTTGTTACTGCATTCCCACTGCAGTTTAAATGACCTGTGTTGTTTAAAAGTCTGTTGATGCTTTTACACTGTTTAAAAGCTGAGATATGAAGAAAGCTGCCTGAAGAAACAAGATTGTCATGAAACACAATGTTAAATTCCAAGTGACAATGTAGTAGGATTTAAAATATGGAAATGTTCAGTGCAGAAATACCCAATTTTCAAAGAAATGCTTGTTCCATATCATATCTCTACAAAGGTATAGGTAAAATAGATAATTACAGAGATTATCTTAAAAATGTGCTGGTTGTGTTGAAGTGTTTCAGTCCTTCTGATGTTGGATTAAACATACCAGTTTGTGTATCTTGTATCGTGGATGTTCATTTTGTGCTTAACCTCCTTCAGCTGCTTTGCCTTATTTTTTCCCATGCAGCATTCCTTCTCCTATTCTGAACCTTTCTCCTGTCAATGTCAAAACAATATTCAGGAGTGCTGCAGCTGCATCAGGATGAACTTTTAATTTAAAAAACCTCTCTGTTTATGTTCCAAATATAACTGTGCCAGTACTGCCAAACAAATTGGTATCAGAGAGCAGGATGTTAATCGGAGAAGATTAGTTCAAAACTGTTGCATGAAAAAAATCTATTAAAGGAAACACAAAGGTGTTTTTATTTTTTTTCCTTTTTTTTTTTTTTTTTGTTAATAGAGCCAATGTCACAGTTAAATCAGTGTATCTGATGTGTGCAGAGATGGATCTCTGTAGATCAGAGAGCAAGTTTATAAAACTATGTTAGCAGTGCAAAATTGTTATTTCCTTCTGATTATGAACTATTTCAATAAAGAAATATAAGAATCTAATTTCTTTTTAAAGGATGTCTTCTTTTGTTAACTTATTAAACTGATACAGAGAATATCAAAGTACTCAGAAACCAATGAATCTGTTTATTTTCTGCTCAGTGGGAGTTTGAGATCCTGTGAGCAGTACTTTGCGAGAAGAAGTGCCAATATTTTCGTTGGGTGATGTCACTGGCCAGTACGAGTAATCTGGTGCCAGACAAAATCTGCTGTCACAGATTTTGGAGGGAGACATGGATAAAGAATGTCACTGGTGGAATATTTACAGAAACAGTGGAAGTGAGAAAAAAAACACCTTCTGTAATCCTAAGATTTATTTTTCTATATACCTATCTAAAATATACTTAAAATAATGCATGTATCCATGTGAAGTTATTACATAGAATATTATTGCATATAATCAATTTTGAGTAATAGACCTCAGAACTGGGAAAAACAAACAAAAAATAAGCCCACAAATTTATGCAAGCTTAATGGATAACTCCCAAGATTTTATTGCTGTGTTATTCTTCTGTTTTGTTTTTTTTTTGCTTTCTTGAATGAGAATATGTAAGATCTGAAATTCAAACTTACTAATAGTCAGAGGGCTTCTCCCTGCTTTTTCTTGTTAGAGCTGTTATAAGTGATCCAGAGCAGTCCATGCCTGCTGATGTTTATAAGGAAGCTCGAGAACGTCTTCAACCTGGGACAGCACCAATGCGTCTTAGAAAAAGAACGCTGCATGAAACAAAGTACATTTTCTCTAGCAAAATACATTTCCTGCTGTAGTTTTTACTGGTTTGGGCTCTACAAAGTCTGTTTGCCTCTCTGGATGTTTTATTTCTGGCTTGGATACACCAGTGAGGCCTTTTTTGTAGCCTCCCTGTGCTTATAATTGCCTAGTGGGACCTTTTTGTATGGATACTCAGTGTATAATGGTTGATTCACAGGGTTTATAAAACCTGGGAGAACATTCTTAAGCTTATGTTGATATTGTTCATCACAGGATTTTGCCAGCCTTTTCTGAGCAGTTGAATGCTTGCAATCCTGTCATATCCTTTTACAGATTCCTTTCCTGAGGTGCATAAAATTGCATAAATATGCATCCGTAATGCTAATGTAGATCTTCACAATGTAATCATACTTTTCTTTCATGTTTTGATTTTTTGCCACCATGATTAACTATACTGATGCTTAAATGTCATTCCTGGCCTGTGAGAATTGAAACAGTAACTCTAAGGGCTTAAGAAAAAACGAGGAAACACTGTGATCCTTAAGATGAAGGGAATCTGCAGGTGTGAGTTTTGTTGTGTTAATCCTTCTCAACATGCAGGCAAACACTTCTGCTTTGTACATTTTAGCATCCTGCTCTGAAGTCTTTCTCAATAAACATCATCTTTGTATTCTTAAAAAAAAAAAAAAGGGCAGCAATAAAACCAGTTTCAATCTCTTGCATCCATCACATGGACAAATCTCCGTGTCTGGAACTAGTCATATGTCCAATATAAAATATCTAGATGGGTAAAGCAGCCCAACCTGGGTATTTATGCAAAAAAACATTGATTCATGGAAGTATGCTGAGTGGCAAAAGTTTAATTCTTTATATAAGTGTGCGTAAACAAAATACCCCATTCATATCTGTGCCTTCTGTGAATGTACTCTTCATAATATATAATTACAGAACACCTTCCACGTTACAAGTCTGAATTACTTTCTAATTCAACTATGCAAGATCATCTCAGCCAGTTGCCAAGGATACTGCATTTCACATTTTTTGCTGTTTTGAAACAGTTGCTTTTTATGTAAGGTTTCTCTGTGAGCATATAGGTATCATTAACATGCTGCATTATTTTCACAGAATACGGACCAAATCAGGATTAACTGAAAACATGCTCTCTAACAAGTTACGCTTTGATAGTAGGATTATATCGAGGTAATCACAAATTCTATGAAGCTTTTTAATTCTATGATTTTATGAATGACGGTCTTTACTCTCCTGAACTAATCAATTGCTCCAAATGTTTCTGTTCTCTATGTTTAGGAAAAAGTACGTGCTGTGTGGGGGGGTGTGTGTGTGTGTATATATGCATAAATGTATAATACAAATTTTGACATGGGTGGTGCGTAGTGGCTTTACAGTCCTGTTGTACAATGTTGAGATGCGTAAGTAATGTTACATTACCATCATACCCATACCTCCATGTAGGACAGTTAGCACAGAGGCTGTTTAAAATAGTGCTCTTAGCTGTTGTGCCTCAGTTGATGAAAAATTATTTTAGCCTGTGCTTGAAGCCCAGCTGGTAACTCAGCACCACACAGCTGTTCACTCACACCTCTTTTCTCCCCACTGCCCTGGGTGATATGGGGATGAGAATCGAAAGAATGTAAACCCCATGGGTTGAGATAAGAACAGTCCAATAACTAAAGTACAATATACTACTACTAATAGTGATAAGAGAAATAACAAGGGGAGAGAATATAAAACTAAAAGGGCAAAGGACAAAACCAGTAAACACAAGTGATGCACAATACAATTGCTCACCACCTGTGGACCAATACCCAGCCTGACCCAAGCAGTAAGCTTGGCCTTCTGGGTAACTCCCCCCAAGTTTATATACTGGGCATGATGTGCTGTGGTATGGAATACCTGTTTGGCTAGTTTGGGTTAGGTGTCCTGTCTCTGCTTCCTCCCCTCACTGGCAAAAACATGAGAGACTGAAAAATTCTTTATCAGGGTAAGGACTACTTAGCAACAAGTAAAATGTCAGTATATTATCAGCCTTGTTCTCAGACCAAAGCCAAAACACAGCACTAGGAAGAAAATTAAATTAGTAGTACCAGCTACTAGAAAGAAAATTATCTCAGTCAAAACCAGGGCATAGCCTTGTCTGAGTTTGTGGCAACTGCTGTGAATGGAAAACATGGCTTTGTGTCTTGTTTGTAGCTCCTTATGTATTAAACTTGCAGGCTTAGGGCATCTCTGAAAGTGCCCTGAGTTGAGTAGCAGTGGCATAAACATTCTTCAGCTCTGAAAGTGGCATTTTTCTGAAGAAGTGAGCTGTAATAGCGGTTAGACATAGCTGGGGATTCAGCCACATAGCTTCATATACTGCAGTAAACGCAGTAGTCCTGGTGTAAGTAATCCTTTAGTTAACAAGTGAAAATTACATTGGTATATTAAAACATGAAGCCTTGAAAGGTGTTTTTAACATTATGGAGAATGGCATATTGCGTTAAAAAATGTCTCCAAATCCAGAAGTTGAAGTCAATGGTGTGTTAGGGAAAATAGCCAGATACCTCTTTCAAAGAAAAATATTTTGCAATATGCAACATTGGGAATGAAATTCACATTTCAAAGCAAATGTTTTTTTTGTTTGGGTTGAATTGGATTTGTATAGATGCAAAAACGTTAAAGGCGTTTTTCAATTTTCCTTCTAGAAATGGTCGCGATGCTTGTAGACAGTTGATTGGATTTTTTTTTGCATGTGACAGATCCCTTACTGTGTATGAATTTCGGCAATTTGGAAAAAATAGGTAGGATAAATTGCACTTTCATTTTTTTAAAAAAAAGGCTTTAGAAAACATTTTCACCTGTATCTAAGAAACTTAAATAACTTTAATTGCTTTAATAGCAGTTTTGAATTATTTCACAGAACAAATGCCTTGCCTTTCATTCAGAAGGGAGTTTATCAACATCAGCGTGGACAAAAGAAGGAAAAAGCTTATGATCTTAGTGACTTCTATATTGTAAGTGTTCTGCTGAATATAAGGCAACTTGATTGGTGATTTGACAGTAGTATTTAGATATTCGAGTTGAAAATTGTGATCTGAGTTTCAGGGAAGACCAAAAGTCTTTCCCCTTGGTTGCATTTGCAAATTAAAGATTTTCAGGGGTCTGGATTATTTTGCTGTCCCACGTTTTAGACATGCCATTTTTGGTTTGAGATAAAGCTGTAGTTTGCAATTTTCCCACTAGAGGGTGTAAGACTGCAGACAGTGGAGTCCTTTTGTGGGAAAACTGAACAACTCTGGAAGGAGAGAGTCCTGAAGATGAAGTAGACCAAAGTACTTGTTAAAAATTAGTAATCTTTACAAGGTTTGCTGGCGTTTTTGACACGAGGCAATGATGAAATATTTTTTAATCATGAGGAAATTGAAGGTTGTTTTTAACCTAAAGTTTGAAAATGTGTAGAGAAAGCTTTTGAAACAATGGTAAACGTGATCTACCAGCTAGTCTAATGGTTCAGTACAAATCATACTGCATCTTCTCTACTGATGTACTTCTGCAGTGGGTTACGTGCTCCTGATTTATAAGTATTTGAGCAATTTTTCAAGTACAGAGTGTTTCCACTGAGTTCTTCACATCCTCCTGCAAATCTTAAGTTTAGTGCAAAACCTGTTTTTGAAGTATTGAAAATAAAAGAAGACAACATTACTTTTTAGAGTGTTTAGACTAATCACCTGTCTAATCCTAACTATTTATATGTGCCTAAGACATAAGAGTTTCCGAAATGTAATAGATTACTTTCTTTACGGTATGGAGGTTGAAGCTATTTTTTAAATGTTTAAGGGGTTTTTAGAGTTTATTTATTGTCATGTGTATCTTTGCAACCTGCACATAGAAATGTGCAGGTTCTGAATAAAGCTGTGTCTTAAAGCTATTAAGAAAATGTATTGTGACTGAGTTTGATAGTTCTTTGGGCTGATGTTTTACCTCTGAATGTCCATATCTGCAAACTGGGGTTCTGGGCTGACGTTAAGATGTACAAATGTCTCACAAAGTGGAAATGGCTGAAACACTTGCACAATAACTGTGTCTCTATTTCCTTCCCATTTATAAGTTTTGCAGGCTTCATAATGCAATCCTGAATTGATATTATAGTTACACCTATTGCTTTTCTTTTTTCTTTCAGTCTTCTCAGCATTTTTTGCTTTTAGTTTGCTGCTTTTCTTTTTTCTTTTGGTCTTCTCAGCATTTTTTGCTTTTAGTTTGCTGCTTTTCTTTATCTCTCCTTCCCTCTTCTTCCAAACCAAAATGCATCTTTAACTTCACAGAATGTGTGAGGTGTGTGCTCAAGAGAGAAGAGGAATTTTTGATACTGAGACTATACTGGGTAATAGAACTATATGCTACTAATTACATATTTGTGTTCAGTATTTATTAGTGAAATACAACAATTTTGAAGATAACTTTATAGTTAAGCATTGCAGGAGTTACTTCAATTTTGGGAAGGCTACTTTTCAGTTGTTTAACTCAAGTATGATTTTAGATTATTGAAAGTAACTGTGGAGGGTTTCTTCTAGTCTGAGGGAATTTTATTCTTGTGGAGTCAGTGTGGCACCTTCTGTGACTCTCTTCTGTGGTCCAGTGAGATCCCATAAGGATGAAGGGAGAAGAAAAATTGGAAAGTAGAGCCCAGCTGAGGAAACAGTCTTGTGTTTGTCAGCTGTAGATTAGGCAACAGTAGGCCCTCTTGCTAGACAAACCGGTATCTAGAGAATAATGTGTCATATTGGAGCCTGCAGCTGTTTTTATTTAGTACTAGAAAAGCTCTTTTAAAAAGGTTAACTGACCTTAGCTACACCTTTTCATCATTTCATACCAAGGCTTTTAACAATCACTTGGAAGTCTTGCAGAATGTATTTTATAAAATACACAATCTATCTGTAAATCACTGTATGCTTTACCAACAGGGAGCTAACCTAACTTTCCGAAGTGCTGATCATAACCTTCCAGAAAGTGTTAAGCAGAACCCAGTTCTCACCCTTCGTGTCATAAGTATTGATGAAGCAGCTATGGATTCTCTAAAGTAAGTGCAGCTGTTTTTCAAATTACCTTTCCTTCTTTAAGCAAAAAACATTTTTTAAAATAAGAGCTTCTAATATCTTACTAGTCATATTGCTAAAGAAAAATATATTTAGGCTGTTGTTAGGGACATTAGTAATATATGAATGTTTTGTAATTCAGTCACTTTCTAGAATGATGAGTAATTTTAAAATAAGAGTTATGAAACTGTCTTGCTTTGAAGTCAGATGTTTATATATGCAAATACTGAAACTTATGTGAGGAACTAAAATTCCATGTTTGGGAGAAAATGCTTTTTTTGTCATCAACAATATTATTATTGAATCTTTTGTGAAGCTTATGTTAAAAGCTTGTATCACTCATAGAATCATAGAATGATTTTGGTTGGAAGGGTCCTTAAAGATCATCTAGTTCCAACCTCCCTGCTGGGGGGAGGGACTCCTCCCACTAGACCAAGTTGCTCAAAGCCCCGTCCAACCTGGCCTTGAACACTGCCAGGGATAGGACAGCCACAGCTTCTCTGGGCAACCTGTGCAATTTCTTCCTTACATCTAACCTAAGTCTCCCATCTTTCAGTTTAAAGCCATTCTCCCTTATACTGTCACTACATGCCCTTGTAAAAAGTCCCTCTCCAGATTTCTTGTATGCCCTCTTTAGGTACTCAAAGGCCTCCCAAGGCTGAAAAAGCCCAGCTATCTAAGCCTCTTCATAGAAGAGGTGCAATAGGCCTTTTATAATAACACAAGTGTGTGAACACAGGCAGGGGAAGGATTGGAGGTTTTGCTTTTTAGTTTTTATTTTTCACTTTCTTTTTCCTCCTTCCTAACCTTTCATTTTTCCAGAACCACATTTGCCACATGTTGTGCCTGAAGAGGCACCAAGACAGGATTTCTGCACTTACTCTTTCAAAATAGGTTTTAGTAAATTATGTTGTTCCATAGTCTGAAAGATGGAAGTCTCTTAAATAATTTCCACATGATTAGGTGAATGGTTAACTTTGAGTATGTGCTAGTTCTGAAGGTATTTTTCTCATTACAATGTGTATGCTAAGGTAAACTGTCTAGAAAATGAAGTGTCTTTCTCTGGGGTTTCTGGTTTTTACTGTGAGTGTGCTGGTTCGTAGCACAAATAAAATTTCAGTATAAAATTTGTCAAACTGCTGTGTTGCCTGAACATGACAGTTACTTAACAGTGTTGGAAATACAGTCAGAGCTTAATTTGAGACTACTCAAATTTTAGTGAGGAGTGTTAGCCAATAGCAGGCTATAGCTAGCCAATAGTAGTGTTACAAGGCAGAAATTTTCATAAAATCATGGAATTGTAGAAAGGGACCTCAAGAGGGGCATCTAGTCCAACCCCCCTGCTTAGAGCAGGGTTTACTACAGCAGGTTGCTCAGGGCTGCATTCAGTTTTGTTTTTAAATATCTCCAAGGACGGAGACTCTGCAACCTGTGTGGGCAACATATTCCAGTGTTAATCACCCTTGCAGTCCAAAAGTGTTTCCTGATGTTTAGAGGGAACCACTTGTGTCTCAGTTTGTGTCCATTGCCTCTGGTCCTGTCACTATGCTCCACTGAGCAGAGCCCTTCTCAATAGTCTTTACTCCCTCCTCCCAGGTATTTATACACTAAGATCCCTCGAGCTTTCTTTTCTCCACGCTAAACAGTTCTGGCTCTCCCAGGCTCTCCTCATATACCATATGCTTCAATCCCTTCTTGACTAGGAACAGCAATAACAGAATCTCAGTTAAATACATTCAGTATCTACTTTTGTAGATAGACTACTTCTGTTAGCACAACTTAACTGTTACTTTTGTTTCTGCAAGTGTTCAGACACATGAAGCTTATTCTCAATTATGATAACATTCACTTTAAGATCCCTTTACACTGAAAGATTTGCAAAGGAGCCATAGTCAGCTAGCAGTACATAAAGCAGTAAATTCAAATGTAATTGGTTATAGAAATATTTAGTTGTATGATGCGTAGTGCTAATTGTTCCCTCTATGCAAGGTTTCCACAAAATAAAACACAATATAATTTAATTTCAGATGGTTTATGTAAGACATTTTACATCTCAGAAGTCTGTCATTCTGGTAAACAGCTTTTTCTTTCGTTTGTTGCTAATCTTATACCTGTGAAATTTGAAATTGATCCAGTATTATCTCTGAAGGCTCCAGGAAGAAGACCGGCTTACTGGTCTTTTTGGATTTTTCTGCTACCTATGGTGGAACAGATTGATTGTTTGTTTGTTTGTTTGTTTGTTTTTATAGTTGCTCTCTGTGTTCTTTTCATTAGTGACTAAATTTCAGACTGTGAAGTCTGTCTTTTTCTTCTGAATGGGGGTGTTATTGAACTTTGTATTCTATGGTGCATAACTTTTGAGTCCTGTTATCTCCAGTACTGTACTCGCAGAGAATCCTGCTCAGGTACATTCTGGAAGGTCAGTTCTAGGCTTTCAGAAACACCTGTGCCATGCTGTCACAAGCCATGAATCTTCTGGTTCACATGTGTTTTACAGAGAGTACACTGTCCTTCAGGGTGGTTGCTGACTTTCCAGTTTAGGTGGTTTGATATAGGAAACTTTAGGGACTTCATACCCAAAGGGGAGATGAAAAGTCTTAATAGACAAGAGGGAGGTAAGTCTTTGGCCTCAGAAAGCAGAAGGGAGGAGTAGTCCATGGCAAGGCACTGATGAGCAAGCAGCTCAAAGGTGACAGTTGTTCTTTTCCATTTGGCTTCCTATTCTGATTAAAACAATTATAAGACTTTCTTCTTTTTAATTTTGTTCTTCCACAATTTTGATTTGTTCTTCCACAATGATGATTTTTTTCATTAACCTTTACAATAATTTCTGTTGGGGGCTTCAGGGAAACCCATCTCAGTAGGGGACTTGCCAGCAAAACACAAAATTTAACCATAATTCCTAGGTCACACCTAAAATACACTAATCTAGCTTTTGGTTGCCACCCTTGCTACGTATTTTCTGAAGAGAGATTGTAGCTACTTTATATCATTTAGTTACCAACAGGAAAATATAGTTGCTTTAACAAACCCTTCCAGCAGTCTGAGCTGAAGAGGAGGGCTGTGTTGAAGTAAATTTCTGGAGATTTTAGACACAGAAGGAATTATCCATGATTAATGAAATAGTAGAAGAGCTGTGAATGGAATATTGTCAGAAAGGAATTTCTGCATATCTGCAGCTATTCAGCAAGGACTTTTGTGTGTGCCCTCTCAAACTCGAGGAATTGGATCCTATGCTTATATTTAATTCTTAAACTACCTATATAATATTCAGTATGTGTTTTAATACAACTGTTTTGAATTCAGTAATATTACATATAATTTCACCAATCTATGTTAATTTTTATCATTTTAGAGCTTCTATGGAATTAAAGGAAGAGTGTTCTCTGCAAGTGGTTGATGACAGCAAAGTTCTCAAGAAGATTCAAGGTTTGTGTCTACCAGAACCCATTTGATTTTAACTTCTGTATCTCTATCTTTACAGCTCAATGCAAAGAACATTAGTGACATTATAAAGATTTAGATATTTAACAGAATATTGCTAGAATCTGATACCAGTATAAATCAATTATAAAAATACTTCCTCCTCTCTCTTTCTTTAAATAAACAGTCTGGCCTAACAGTAGTGGAGACACTACAGAATAATTGTGAATGTAATCAATAAAACATTAATCTCTGCATTGACATAACCTCTAAAAAAATTGCTGAAACGTAACACTGATCCTGTGTTAAACTGTCATTAAGTTAAAAAAGCTATTGGCAAAATGTACAAACAGAATCTCATTTCTTCAGTTAATTTTGTGCCAGATATTTCTTTTGGCCATTATTTCTATACACTGATAAGTATTGGGTTTTGGATTTTGTCTTTTTTTTTAATTTTTTTTTAATAGTGTTTAATATTATGCTTATTAAAATATGTGAGTATAATTGAGTAGGATAGTCTGGAATATGTAAATAAATGTTATCTGGTTCCTACCTACGGTCTTTAGGACAAAGACATAGCTTTGTGTTTAAAATTATGGAAAGATGTTTATGCAGTGCTGTGTATTACCTTTGTAACCCATGGGAAAGAAAAACTGTTGAACTGAAAAGCTTCCAGCTTGTAGAATCTTCCCTATTTCCTATCATTAGCTAGACCTGTTTTAAGCAAACACTCTTTGGTCATTAAAATCTGTTTGGACATTTACTTTTAGAAAAATCATTGGACTACTAATTAATGATATTGTTTGATCTTTAATTACTGCATTTTTTCCTCCCTCACATAATACACACAAATGGATTTCTCAATTATCTGACTACATCTAAGATTTGCAGGTGTGGCCTGGAAGAAGGTTATGTTTATATACTTCAAGACATCTTTTAACATATATCTGAGTTTGAACCTCACCGGAAAACATTTCCTTCTTTCATCCTCCCACCTATTTTGCTTTATAATTGTAAATACAAGTAATTTGAAGATAAATATGATAATAGCAGATGACTTATGTTAACAGAGTATGCTGAGAAACTTCGATATCCTTAAAGTAAACCTGCTATCTAAAGATTTTGATAAGGCAGTTGCAGAAATAGTTGTCTGTGTACCATTTTTGAACAATTTTGCAGAATTACTTATATTTGTTATTGTTCCCATGTGTATTTAACATATTTGTACAATGAAGGAGCAACTGTGTCCCGTAGTGGCATGTTTGTATTACCCAAGTAGTGTTCCTAAATTGTATTTTGAACCATGGTATGTAATGAGTTCCAGCAGAAGTAAGCAGTTTTATAATCTGAGCATATAGAGAGCAATAGCCATTCTTCTTTCTGTGATCTCAAAAGTTTTGTTAGATATTGCTGCTGCTTCATAAGATTACTACTCAAACATTACGTAACCAATAGCTTAATTTTGAACTGACATTCTCTCATCAAAATGAAGGAGCCTGAATGCACTGATTATGTCATTTTAACCAGCAGTATCATAAGTAGTTGTGGTTTTCTTTACTTCGGTATGAGCTCCATAACAAGTGGCTAACTTCAGGTAAACATTGTGTCTTTAGGTATACTCAGAGAGACGCTAAGTAAAAGAGGAGTTCGGGTTATAACAGGCATAGGAAAGTATTTCCGACAAGTAGACAAGAACAGAAATGGTTTCCTCTCTCAGGCAGCCTTTAAAGAAGCTCTAAAACTATTCCATTTGGAAATTCCTGAAGGGGTAAGTCTGGCTGAAACTGTAATCTCGGCATTATCTTACTTAAATTGATGGAATCACTTCTTTACTTAAATCTATGGTTTAATAGCTGTTTTTCCCAAGTTTGCTCCCCTCCCTCCCTTGTGGTATAGTGGCATTTCTGCATTCAGTTTTTTTCTTGTGATAATATTGTAATTTCATATTATAGCAATTATTTTATTCTAGGACATAGCGAAGAACTTTGGCAAAACATTTTTAAATTGCAGGACTTTAAATCCCTATGGCTTATTCTTGATGACAGCAAGAGTGGTAAGGTCGACTATGGAGAATTTACTCATGCCGTATTTGGAGAAATGAACGAATACAGAAAAGCGTTTGTAAGAAAAGTAAGTTTTGTTGCAGATATTCTAATTGTAGGTATTTTGCAGTTTAACTTGAGTTAGTTACTGATCATGTTCTTGTTTGTTTTGTTGGGGTTTTTTTGTTATTGTTGTGCATTATGTGCATATAGTAGTTGACATTTAAAGGTTTCAATAAGTTTATCAAAATAAATGTAAATTAAAGTACTGGATGCTGTTCCATGATTGAATTAGTTAATTCTAAACTATAGAATTAATTCCAGTTTTATTTTGAGTTTATGCATATGTATGGTATTCTTACATTTCGGTGCAGTGTATAAAGCATCTGGTACCCTGAAAATATCTCTTCCAGAAGTCTGTTTCCTTATTTTGGCAGATCACTATATCTGTATGCAGATTTTTTTCCCCTTGGTGTCTGAAATAGGAGACAATAATACTTCCCTCCTTTGAGATCTACAATTATAGTCATTATATTTCTGAGACTTCTTGCATTTGAAATGTCCCTTGTTATATGTCTATAACGTAATGTGGAGCCATTTGCAATATGAAACACTAATTACAAGCCAGCCAATAGAGTGCGACTGGATATCAAAATCAAGAAAAATGCCATATACTTTCATACTTTTAATAATGGAGGCTCTGACTCTCCTAGCCTTATGTACTGTGCAATGTGTATCTGAGTAAACTGAAACGAAAATGAAGCTGCTGTTAGCAGTGCTGAAGAGGCTCTGTTGAGGCCTCTGTCGGAATGACACAAGAATCTTGGTAACTGGAGGAGACAGAAGAAGTTTGAATTCTGATTCTAAGGATAAGTTAGAAATTTTGGAGAGAAGACGAATTTTTTTTTTGAGTTGGTGAGGGGACCACATTTGATGTGAAAGCCTTTGAGATAAGATAATCATTAAACTACATATTCTAGAGTAATTTTCTGGTATCTGATGCCTTACGTTAAATCAGTAAATTGACATAATACATTGCACAAGATCTAAAAATATGTGCTAGGTAGTAAGTATATTTGATCTTTACATCTTTCCACTTTTTCTCCTTTTTTTTTTTTTTTTTTTCCTTGTCTTTCCTTTATAGGCTTATATGAAACTAGATTTCAGCAAAACTGGGAGTGTGCCTATGGTAGATATCAGAAAATGCTACTGTGCAAAGAAGCATCCTCTAGTATTGGCAGGTAATTCACATCAACAACAACAACAGAAATACGTAACTACTGAAGTCATCTTGTTAGCAGAGATACCAGATCCAGAAACTGGTTGCAAATACAAACTGTTTTCATACTGGCTCATACTTGAACTGTTAGGGAAAACTTTTTTCCTCTGATGACCGCTAATGTGTCTATCTACAACATGACTATAAATAGTAACGGAGTACATATACACAATTTTAACACTTGCTTTTTATCAAGCTGAAAATACTGCATATATGCAGAGTAGTTCCTTTCCCTGCATGTGTAGGATTACATTTAAGCAGCTATTTCTCAGCTTGGGTGTACAAGTTACCAGTGACACATATGATACTAATAGTTTTCACTTGGGAGGATACTTTCATTTTCATATTACTGTTTTCCATCAAAATATGCAACATTTCCAACTGACACTGAATATATTCAGCATTTAGAGTTCATTCTGAATAAATTCATTTATTTCTGGGACAGGATTGTCATAGTTTAAAGAGGAAATGTTGGTTTCTTCATTATTTTTTCAGGATTCTCAAAAATGTTTAAACTCTGCCATTGAAAAAGTGGGAGTTTAAATATTTGTTTGTCAGTTTCTAAAATAACATCTCTGTGTACCCAACTCATCATTGTGAAAGTCTCACTAGTGTCCTGACCCTTCCTGTTTTACCTGTTAGAAGAAAAGATGGGTTTTGTATTGGCAGTGATTTTAATGGTAACAAATGAAGACATACGGTGGTATAGGGATGTTCTGCATACAATTTTTCCGAGTACTGTAAAGCTACATTTTTCCTTTCTTTGTTTCCTTTTTCTCAATGCTATGAAATCGTGTTGAGTATAATCTTTAAGTCGCTAGAACACACATGTAAATTGCAGAACACTTTTTTGAATGTAAACTTGCATCTTAAGTTTTTCCTCGTGCTTTGTACTTGTACTACATTAAATATATGGTTTATTACAAGAGAACTTCTGAATTCAGAATTAAAATTCTAGTTAACAGATGCATTATTCAGTTTTTGCAGTAATTTGAAAGAAAAAATCTTCACGATCTCATAATTAGTTGAAATTAGTCTCATGTTTCTGCTGATACTTAATGCTATGATGTGCTATTAAAGTAAGAGGATTTCTGCAGCTGGTATTAAGCGAGCCAATGACTTAATTCTGAAATCAGAGTATTTGTTCAAGAAAAAATATTTGCAAGCTAAAATGTGAAAGTTTCTTGCCTGAAGTATATTAAATTCTACGTATTCACTGTTCTTGAAAATGTATTTAACAGAAAAATATACTTTCACAGGCAAAGCTACAGAAGAAGAAATAAAATCATCATTTCTAGAAACATTAGGGGAGTCCTGCAGCAACCCCAATGAAGTGTCCTATTCTGAGTTTGAAGATTACTATGAAGGATTAAGCATTGGAATCATGGATGATGATGATTTTGTTAATATCTTAAGAAACCCTTGGGGAATTTAGGGTGGAAGATGACAAAAATGAAGAAGAGACTTTTACTAAATAAGGAATCAGCTAAATAAGGGAGGATCTAGTCTTGATGTGCATTTCTTCATAATTAGTGTCTTAAACTGATTTCAGGCACTGAAAATTTTAGCTGCTTGCAGAATAATAGATGGCAAGTTTCTTAAAGTGTCCACTGAGTCATGCTAACCACTTTTGAAATTTATAAATGCTATTCATTCCTTTTCATTGGAAACAATGAAGACTGTTTCCCATACCAAAAGGCATAATTTACTTGATACTAGAATGAAATGGCTTATTTTAAAATAAGGAGTAATTAGAATACTAAAATTCATGAAGGGGTATATGTAGGAAAAAATTTAGTTCCATGATGCATTGTGAAAAACTTTAGATTTAACTGTGTAAATATCAATGGTGTTTTTTCTTCAGAGTTTTCTTCTTATAAAAATAATATGTTTATTCTTATAGCATACCTTGTCTCGTTTCTTGTTTCTTATGCTGGTACTTAGCTTGAAAGAGAGCAGGTCATCCTTTTCCAATTTTGAGGATGTCTGCAGTACTCAAAGTGCAGAAGTGTTGACACCATTTAGCCCTTCGGCCTGTAGACCATCTTGATCTTATTTTTTCATCTTTGTCAGACATCTGAAGCTTAGCATCAAATCCCAAAGGTTTCAAGGAGTACACATATATTTTGTAATGCAGTTATTTCTTTCCTATATTTTGCTAGTGGTTTTCAAAACAAATAATTTATATTTAAATATCAGGTTTCTTTATTTTCTATTGCTGTGGGTTTTAAAATTTTTTTTTAAGTAAAACTTAGCAATGATGTCTGTTGCCAAACTGATATATAGCATTTCCTATCTACTCTGAAAGTAGAGAAAACAAAAGTGTAAAAACAAAACCCCAAACCTAACCAAACCAACCACCTCTGTCAGCAAAACCACCAACCAAAACAAGAAAAATAAAATCGTGAATTAAAATATTCCTTGCTATGCCAAATATTCAGCCAGATACGCTTTTCAATGTAATACATCTCATTAATTCTGTAAAATTCTTTGTGTTAGGAAATAAAAACTGTATTATTAATTATGTAGAGAGAGAGATATAGATGGCCTTTGGTTTCAATATACCTGTCACCAAAATTAACTGTAAATTGAACTGCATTTCTTAAGCCTATGCAATTAAAATATATTAGTGTCCTCTGTGCTTGTCTGCCTGGTTTTGAATTTATAGTCTGTGGTTAACAGAATGTTCCTCTGAGACAGAATTTAAGGGCAGGGATGAAATGAATGCTGAAATGAGGGACTGTAGTCTCTCTGTGGCTGACTGGTTTATTCTAGATAGAGCTCTTGTGCTAATAGCTTCTGCGTTGTTTTGATTGTTTTTACCCTGTCTTCAGTTGTAAGTGGGATTGCAGTTTCTGCTCTAAATCCTCAAGTGAGGGATTTTAGGGGGTTCTTTTGGAGTAGCAAAAGTCTATATGTGTTGGTTTACAGAGAAAGGCAAAGTCTGTCAATGCTTATTTTAAGCAAGAATTCTGATGTGGCTCATTAGGATTTTCTTGCTCCCCATTCCTGCTAGAATTTCTCTTGCTGGAAGGATTTTGTTAATTAGTGTTCTTGGAATTGGTGATTCTGAGAAAGGTAATTTCAGCTGGGTTTACAGGGATCTGCTTGTTAATGTGTCTGTCCAAATAACTGAAATATACTAAGTGCCATTTTTATTAGTTTTTCGAAGAATCACCTGCTCTGTTTAGACTCGTGCACTTAGGAGAGTTGTACCAACATATAAAGCTGTAGCTCAATTTCATAAATGTGAAAGTGATTGTGAAATGAGGTATTGACACATTTCTTTGTGCAGTGCTTAATTTTATTGTGGTGCTTTTAGGTAGATTATTCTGTGTTATCTTAAGGAGTGGAAAAACTGATGACAAGTGGATTTATCCTTATTGGGTGGGCCTGCTGTATAGGTCACGTCTGCTCCAAATTAAGTGGGTTTATTTGGTTCTTATCATTAAAATTGTGTGCTATTATTAGTTCCATAGCCTTAGTAGCCATGCTATTTTATTCTTAATCTGAAGGTAGATCCTTAACAGAATAAGCTGTGATAAATTCTAAAGGTCAGAAGTCGCCTGAAAATACAAGTAGGTACTCTGGTAATTATGTAAGACCTTCTAGGTATGTGATTTCTATTAACTACAAGGTCAGTTATGCATCAGTGGCTGCTTCAGACCATTAGGTATGATGTCTATTGTGAATTTTTAACGGAGTTCACACATGTCCCTTTCCATCTGGCCACTATTCTCATTGTCTAAACTTAAGATGGTGACATAGAATTCCAACCAGCTTCCACTCAAGGCTGTCCCACCATGCTTGCAGTTAGTGAGAAAACACAGAAATTGTGTTCCAACCAGGGTCTGCAGTGTCTGGCTTCTTTTCATTGATAGTGGTCTCAATACCCTGATGAATTGCATTCTGATTTGCTCTTACTTACTTGTAAACATTTGAATCTCTGTAAACCTGAATCCTTTTCTTTGATCAATGCTTTCTACCTGTGAACCTGTCTGGAGTGTCCACTGGGTTTTCTACCTTTTAAATGTGTTTCAAACAAAACTTTTCCTGCATTTATTACCTTTCTTAGAGTTGTCCCTGTTTTCTGAATTAGTTAGAAATGGTGGTTTTGGAGAAGCTGGCTAGCTTTTTTCCTGAAAGTCACTGCTTAATAAAGGTAGTTGTCTTCATGCCACCCTGATTTACACTTCCGCTAAAAAGTCTGAGCAACCCACTATAATTGAGAATATCAGAAGCGCATTATGCTGCCAACATATTTTATACTATTAGATGCACACGCTCCCAGAAGACAAGTGGAAATTAATGAAGTGATGTAACTCCTCATTCTCCAGGTCTATGACCACTTCATCAAATGAATATATACTGGCAATGTTACCTGGAATATTTAAGAGCATTTGTAAAAACCAAAACACAGACACATGTGAAAACCTTCGGTAGCTTCACTTTGTCAGCTAATGGAAATACGGCACCTTCACCTGGGAGAGATTTGTTGCTGAGACAAGGTATTCTTCAGGATTCACACCCACAGACTTCCTTTGTTGCCAGGAGTCTTTGCCAGATGATCAAATTTTATGGGTCTTTGGGGCCACAGAAGCAAAAAGATTAAAAATCTATCTCCTGATGTGTGTTTGTAATGGAGGTGCTGTTAAGTTTTGGGGTTTCGGGTATTTTGGTCTTGTGGGGGTTTTACGAGTTTGGTTATTTGGTTTGTTGGTTGGGTTTTTTCTTTTTTCTTTTTTTCTATTTTTTGAGCATGATGTCCCTAGATGGGAAAAGAGAAAGCCTAGAAGTGATTTCTTACGTGTTGGTCTGTTAAGTCCATAGAAAAACAAAGCAGGTTTTTCTGTGGCAGAAAAAGGGAAGGTAGAAAATCACATGCTTTGTTTTCTGGATATTACTCTAATAATTTAGCCTTCCTTTACTCTTCTTCTTCTGCTTCATGCTTTTCGTACTCTGAGACTGAGATAATTCTGTGCTTGCTTTTCATGTTGTTAACTGTCTTTTTGGGAAGCTGAGTTGAATGGACTCTGGTAATCATGAGGCATCTCGTGATGAAAGAGGCAAGTAGAATTTCCTTACAGACTTATTTAGGCTAACTTTTCCACAGAGAACATTTCAAAATATTAACCAAACCAGAAGGTACTTAGGAAAGAAATGTGGTAAGAAGGTAACTACATAATGACCCTTTGTAATACTTTGTTTTGTGGCTCTTATACTTTTGTTGCACACCTTTTTGATCATGAGGAGCTGGAGGCTTAAAGACGAGCAAGTAACCTCGAGGAAAAATAACAATAATCTGTTTATCACAAGTTTCTTATGTTTATTACATCATCTGCTGTGGTTACCTGGAATTTATAGTATCTGGGTATCTGTTTTCTGGCTTCTTTTCTCCTCAGTCAGGTGTTCCAGTTTGAATGGAATTAATTGGATTTGTGCACGGAAAGTCCTGTCTTTGTTGCTACTGGCAGAATTTTGTGTTTCCAGCATCCTTAAAAGAAGCAGCTTTAAAATAAAAGTAATGGCAATTTCTTTGTGGATTGATTTTGTTGCTGCATTCTCAAAAAAGACATTTAATATTTTAGGATTTTTGCTGGCTTGTGTATTTTCTAGCTTGTGTTTTCTGACCTTTTGCTGTCATTTCCCCTCTCAGTTTTAGGAGAAAATAGGAATCTGAGAGACTAAGGAAAAGGCAGAAAAAATGGTATTTCGAAGGCGTGCTGTCTAGGTATCTAACTAATGAGTATTCTTCTTATAGAAACCTGGCACAGCTTTCAGACTGCCCTTTTGAGTAATCTCAAAGAACCTCTTTGATGGACTCCTTCCAAGTAGGCAAAAACTTAAGAGGTTCTCCTCTTAGACAGCTGGGAGAGGTGAAGGTACCTGCTTTGGTCCTGGTGCTGATGCCTGCCTGCTTTGCTGCAGGACTCTTTTATGAATGCTGCAACAGTGGGCTCCTTTTTGTAACCTTTGTTGGGAGAGGCTTGTGAGAAGGAGACTGCTTGCAGTCATTTAGCTACCTACCAATGTGCCAAGCTAGAACACGAGGACTGTACTGTGGAAAAGCTGCTCTTCATAGCAACTTCTCAAAACATCAGCCACTTAGTACCATCCCCATCCTTTCACTATATTTCCACTTTTTGCTGCAACTCTGATGTAGTTTTAAGTTGGGAGTGAAACTCGGCAGGAGCTGATTAATTCGGGTTTTAAAGGGCTCTGTTCCAAGAATAACTCCTGGTGTTCTGGTGTCCTCTTTTTATCTGTCCCATTTCCAGGGTGGTGGTTGGTACTTCTCATCATGTTATTTTGAGAGTTTTGGCCAAGGCCGTCACAAAACTCAGTTTGGGAGGAACATGCCATGGGTGATGCGTGCTTCCCACACCTTTACACTTCACGTGGGGAAAACCCTAGGCTGTTACAGGGAAGCACAGATTAAAATTAGGGGAAGCTAAAATAGCAGCTTTGGGGATGTATCTTAAAGCAATATTTACTTTTCTTACAACCTCTCTCAAGTAAGTGAACACTTAATGACTCCTATGACCAACTCTGGGATCCTATGATTTGTCTTGGCATGAATTAAATACTGCACTCACGCTGGTAAAATTGTTCCCCTGAAGTAATTTCTTTTGACAGTAGTATTTGCCTTGCAGGTGCTAGTGATTAACCACAGGTTTCATTTGTGAATACTACAGTTGTTTAATCCACTAGACATTCTTGAATTCTCCTTTCTCAGTGTTTCATGACTGAGCACATGCTATTCAAAGGGAACAGCAGCAGAGGTCAAAACAATGCTGCAGTTTAACTTCCCCCCCCTTCCCTTTAAAACCAGCATTTTGGAACTGCCTGATACAGCAACACTGTTTAAATGAAGTTATAATATACTGGGGTTTATGGGGTTTATATGCTTTTGAGAAATATTGGTTCTAGACAGTATTGTTGCATAGATCCAAGTAACCATAAAGAAATAAGCACTCAGAAAAGTCTGTTTGTTTATTTGTTTAAACCAAGACAGTGAGAAGGGAATCGGTTGTTAGTGCCAGATAATTAACTTTTTATATTCCGTGTGTTTCTTTACCCTCACCTTCTTTCAGACTATGTGATTACTGAGTTCTCCTTCCAATTTTATATTGATATGCCTCCAAACTCTCTTGGAAGCATCCACCTTGGAAATGAGCTTCTTCAGTAACAGCCATAACACTGAAGACTTTTCAGAAATAAATCAAAATATGAAGTGACATCCAGCAACACAATTCCCTAGGGGAGAGGACAGGAGATGGGGCAGATGAAAGCAAACAGTAGCTGTGATGACATCGACACTCTTCAATGCTTTTTGTTCATTATTACATTTTTTTGACTCTTCCTTCTGGAATGGCAGCCATGAAGAAAAGCCTACACTGTAGTATAGGTCAATGTAAATACTCTTCTTTCACATACGATCAGAAGACTGGAAGAGATCTCACGAAGTTTTCACTCCATTATCCTATAGTACCTGTAAAAAATAGTGTGTGTGCTATCTTCTCATCTGTGATGGAGACTCCACCGTATTCCTAGGTAATCTGTTGTACTGCTTCACTGCACTTCATCTGAGAAGTAGTTTCCTACAGATTAACCTGAATCCTTCTTGTTACAGTTTAAGCTGATTACTGTTTCTGCTATCATATCCTTTCCTTATGCAACTGCATAAGGAAACTATTACTACATTTCCTTTGATCTGAAGTCTGCTAAATATGGCTGTTCAGGAAAATTACATTAACTTGACGTGCTCAGTCCACTCTCATTATTCTCTCAAGTGCCAGTTGGTGCATTTCTGGGCTGAATTCAGTGCCCTACACACTAGGCACAATGCACTGTTTAAGGGTTTGCCAGTGAGGTACTTGTCTTACAGATTTTATTTGTCTGTGTGTTTCTCCTTTTCTCTGCTGGCAACAAACTGATGTTACCAAGTATTGCTGAGGTTGTGAAAAGTTTCAACCCACAAATTTTCTTCTGAAAAGCTGCTTTTTCTTGCATCATTTCACTTGAGGAATGGTGAAGCTCTGCCATGCTATGAGATATGGGGAAATGTTCCTGCTGGAAAATGCATCCTTGAGTGTCAGTTGCATGAGGGCTTTGTGCTTACACTTCTTTTCAGGTTGCTGACATGCTTTTATCAGCCTTACCTGAGATGAGAAGTATTATTTCTCCTTCCCAGTTGTGCTTTGTAGAATATATGTCAGTGAGATCCACAGCATCAGCAAGGAATCATATAATAAAAAAATAAAGAAAACCCAAACAACGATGTGGTTTTTAATGGTTCTTTTTAAGAGCAGGAGGGACAGTAAACAGAAGCTGAACCAAAATGTAAGGTGTTTAACAGCAGCTTTTTGCAGACACTCTTTGTAAATGGTCTCTTACGCAATTAATAATGTAATGTAATATAGTGTATGCAGGAATTTATTAGGTTATGTCATTCCTTATTTTTGATGTCATATGGAAAATATTTTTATTATTAATATCTTTATTAGATTTTTACATGTGTGCTAATCCCTCCTAATGTCTGATGCATAGAAGTGCAGGTAGACCACCTGAATTCTAGTTACTTTTCTGTGATTCCCAAGCCAGACATTACTTCTCTTTAACAATGTTCAAGATATAGGACTTCTTATTACTTCCTGCTGCTCTGTTTTTCCTTCTTTCACTTAAATTAGGCTGTCTCTAACCCGGTGAACTGAAAGGTTTTGTTCAGTAAATGTAGTGAAAGAGCGCTGTTACCAGCTGAGATTTTTCTTCAGTCCCTTGTTAAATTCCTACTGTATTAATTTCTGCAATGCCTTCCCCTTCCTCCCCAGTGAATTAACTACCATGAATAATACATAAAATTATGAACTGCCTTTCACCCTGAAGGAGCAGTCCACAAGGTTGCTTTAGACGTTAGTCAGGAATACATCAAGATTACTTATTAGTATTCTTTTTGGCTAACTTATATTTTTCTCTCTCCAAAATGAAAGGACTTGTAAAAACAGTAGTCATGTTAGTTCCAAATAATTATGGACTTCAAACTGTTCCTTTGCCCTTTTACTTCAAAGACAGTCTTTTTGATAAGTTGTTAGACAGACTTGTGCTTTTGGGCTGTAGAGAGTTTTTGATGGCAGCAATTAATGTAGACTGCACATTCATAACTCATACCTCTGAGCAGTTTAAAGGTGGTAAAAGATGGTTCCAACACTTAAGAAAACAAGTGAGAATGGTAACAACATAGCAATGCTCAGCTTAGACTGAGCTTTGCTACGTTGTTAACTGGCATTTTAATTGCCAGTTCCCAACATGTATTCTAATAGAAAATGTTCAGACGTATCAAACAAAATTGGCATGGTAGATTTCAGTTTAGTGATCTAATCAAGTGTAAGTAAGGAGGCCTTAAGACAATTCTGTACTGTGAAGCTGAATGTCCTGTTGCCAAAACAGGACACAGCAACACTCTTCCCTTGGGAGAGGCAATTGACCACAGGCCTTTTTGTCCATCTGTGTTCTTGAACACGTGTTGCCTAAGGGAAGGGCTGGGTGGCTGTAGGATGCGAGCTGACACATGGAACCTCCTAAGCAATATTCAAAATTATTATCAAAAACCTAAGCCAAAGACTTATTAAAAAATGTAAATGAACCTGATAAGCACTGGTATTTTTTCTTTTCTCCCAAGATTAGTGTAATATTCACATTACTTATGATACTGCTAGATTTTAAACTAGAGCTTCCTTTTCTGGAGGAGGAGTAGCAATCTTTCAGTCACAGTAGTGGGGGAAACTTAAAGGTAGGCAGCTCTGCTCTCAGTGCATCTCTTTTTGCATTTTGTCTTCCACTTACCTCTCCTTTTGATGCTGAAACTTTTTGAGCTGGGACATATGTCAGTTGCTGTTTTATTAATGTGCTTTCTAGCTTTGAAGTGCTTAAAAACTGAGTCATTGGCTGAGCTGGGCACTATGCATGCTGTTACTCTGGGATATAATCCTTACCTCAGAAAATGGAAAATATGAGTTGGAAAAGGTATAAGACAGAGATGAGGATAGGAGATGGAATATTATGTTAATGATACAAGCAGCTAACATTTAATATAACCACAAACATCTCAGGTTGCCTCTTGCTTAACAAATATCAATAATAATGATTTGTCACATGAAAAGATTATTGAGAAGTCAGAGCAAATCTTCATCTCTGCATAGGTTAGCAGAGGTAGAGCTTGAGCTAGGGAGGGGTTTAGGTAGCTCCCAAATAAAAGATCTTTAGAATCCATTCTCCTTTAAAAAGGTCATCTCCTGTGTGGCACTTCTTGGCTTTATAAAAAAATAATTAGTACATGATATGGAAATGCTTCTTCCATTTTGACAGTCAACGTTTACTAAAAATATAATGGGAAAGACTTTGTTGTCATTGTTTTTGAGTATGTCTTCTTGTTGTTAACCTCCATCTTGAGAAAAAGCAGCTGAGAAACCAAGTGGAACAAAGTGGCAGTATGGGACTTCCTTGTGAATGCTTTGCCAGTAGCCGTCTTGCATATTTAAATGGCACTCCTCACTATGGCAATAGCAGATTGGCTTCTGTCTCTCTGCCAGTCCGGCTAGCTGCCAAATTGCTAAGTGGAATGGTGAAGGTTACAAAACTGACACTAAGCTCCCACTGGAGGCTGGCAGTAAGCTTGTACCCATGCTGTGGCATGCACGCTGTGATTTTTTGAAGTGAAAATACCTTCTGTACAGGGATATAAAACTCTTGGGTCATTTTAGCCTGCATGCTTTCAAGGTGTAGGGAGATGAAGAAAGTGTTGCAGCAACACAGCTGCAAGGAACAGCCATGGGGAGTTGTGGCAAGGTCTCAGTTAGTCACTGGCAGGAGCGTGCTGCCTAGCTCTAGACAGCTGCTTTAGGCACTAGTGTTGTGCTGCTACGGTCTTTAGGCTGTCTGCTTGCTCTGCAGAAAAGGTAGGGTCTTCCAGACTTTTAAAGGCGTGTGTCTTTCTCTTTTTGAATATGTAAATGCTTAGGGAAATTACCATAGCTAATTGGACTAGCAAAAGTTAAGAGGGTATTCACTCTTCCTATGGGACACAGGCATTACAAATCAATTCCTACTGTAGTTTCAGTGGTCTGGAAAGTCAGATCAGTCCAGGACCTAACAACTCCCTCTGTTCTGAGTTCCTCCTGCAAGAGGTAGGCAAGGCCTTAGATAAGACTGCTGGTGTACCAACACCCCTTTTTCCTCTGATCCAGGCACCTCTCTTCCCCAGCTCCATTTACACTCCACATGCACAGAACAGGCATGTGGCCAGGGGTGGCTGTCTTGTTGGCAGTGTTGTACCTGCTTTCCCCAGCCTGGGTGGTGTGCTTAGCAAGAGTGCCCCTTAGCAGCATCTGCAGCAACAGCCATCACCTTCCCCTCATTGCTCCAAACTAGCCTTTTCTTTTCCTTTAAGGAAGGCATGCAGCAACTAGAGCACTGCAGTTAGAAACAAATGGGGAAAGTTCTCAAGGGTATCAAATGTTGCAGAAATGTTTACACCATTAGTGTGGACACAGCATGTTCTTTGACTACAAAGTGTAACAGTCCATGTGACCACTGTGGTTTTACTCTGTGCTTAAGATAGGTAAGCTGACTTGTTCAAAGATATGCAGAGACTTCAACCTTCAGTTTTACAACCTTATATTATTTTCCTTATACTGAGATGGGCTACTACCTGAGACTTAGTTAGGCTGTTTTTGTCAAGACTTCTGTATCTCGACATGACCTTGCACAGCTCTTCGAGGCTCACTGGCACTTTGCCTCTGAGGAGGAAGTGTTGATGACGTGATCCACGATGGATCTGGCATTTCCCATCTGTCTCTCCCCTGTCTGGTAGGGTAATGGTCCAGTTTACAGGTTATAGCAGAAATCTGTGCCAGCACCTCTAACTTCTTCAAGCAAGGCTGAAGCACAAGCAGAGGAGACGCACTGTTTATCTCTAGAGAATACTGTTCTGTTTCCATGGCAGTAGACAGCTCAGTCCAGATTTGGGCAACCTTGTCTGCAAAGTAGCATGAAAAAAATTAGGAGAGAAAAAACTTGACTGCAGCTGAATGGAGGCAGTCAAGATTAATCAAGCTTGCATACATTTGGTCTACTGTATGAATGAGACTGCAGACACTGTGAAGAAACCTCTTTGCTTCCTGTGTAGCTAAGATCTGATTTAAGATCTGCCTGCCTCTGTCAGTGAGACTCTGTGGGAGACTTTTGCCACTTGCACTCTAGGAGTTTCCCTTTGGATAAGTAAACTATAACTACTCACAGTGGGAAGACAAAACCATTGCAAAACAGAATTATTAAACTTTGAATCAGTAGTAGAGATGAGGTGTTGTTACAAAAATCTCTTCTATGCACTGAGAGAGTAATCAATTATATGGCTGTTGCTTCAGGGATGCCTCGAAGAGCATCAATGCAAGTATCTGCAGAAGATAACCTGTTAAAGCAGTCTCTTGCCTTCTTGGGGTATGTGTGTTATGGTCTCTTACGGAAAAAGTAATTAAAATAATGGAGTTAGTCACAGAAAGGAAGAAAATGATAGATAAGGTAGGTTTCCAGTTAAACTTTGGTGGAATGCAGAAACTAGGTGGAACAATGCCAGTCATCTGGAAACTCTTGTAGTCCTATTAGTTTTCATTGATTTTGATGGCATGTAAGGGAGGCTTTGCTGACTTTCTTAAATAAATCACCATCATATGTGGGCTATGTATCATATTTGAACTGATTTTAGGGGAAGATCAGTAAAAGCTAGCGTTGAGAGGAACATAAAACTGCTTCCAGAAAATTTTAGTAAGTGGACCTATTCTTTTAAAAACACAGGCTAACTGTTCAATAACAGTTTGAATATTGATTGAGGTAGTAGATAGACAGTGTGTTGGATGATAGATCATATAATTTACCAAAATAAAAACGTAAAGGTCTCTCCTGCTCCTTAAGTCAACTTATATCCAACTTGGTTTGATTACTTCAGAAACTTAGAAACTGAAGATCACTTTTAAGTTTCTTTGTGAGGTTGTTTAGTGGTACTTGTGCAGTTCCCCTGTAAACAGGCTGTTTGTTAATACAGTCTTTGCCAATGAGATGAAAATGACAGATGTTTCAGAGTGAACTATGTTATAGATCTGGAAGCTTTTGTTTTTGTTGTGTTTTGTGATTTCTTGCTTGTTTGGGTTTTTTCTTTCTTTTCTGAAGAGACCACTAAAATAAATAATAAGGCACTTCTGTTTAGACAGATTTAGTTATTTCAGGGCATGCTTTTCTATACTGAAGATAGCTATTTGTCTTGCATCTTCCAGGTTGTTGTTGATTGTTTATGTTAAGGGAGTGCCTAAGACTTGCAGCAAGATGAGGTCCTTGTTATGCTGACACAAAGTTTTATCATTGATGTGTTACCCGAAAACTTCAGCCAAAATGAATGTGATAGATAAAGAATAGAAGATGCAGAAATGTTTGGGATGGCATTTCCTAAAATTTTCATGAGGCTTTTGTTCCTGTGGCAGGAAGAAGTAAGGTCAGTGGAGGCTAGGTCATCTCTGCTGGCTTAGACATGCTGTAAAAGAAGATACGTGGCTTGGCCACTTCCCTATTTTTCCATCTGTAGGCACTTTCTGATTACGAATGGAAAAATTTACCCTTTTTGAATGATGGAAGCTTGTACCCAAGAGCTGTAACTAGTTTAGAGGTACTGCATTTGTTTCGCTGTCCCTTGGGACTCAGTATGACTGACTAGGTCATTCCAAGACCTTTTTTTCCCCCAATCTCTGTAAGTATATAGAGCACCTGAAAGAAGCTCAGTATTTGCATTCTGCTTGAACTAAAGGTTGAACACCTGTTGGGGAGCAGAGTACTGTTCTCACTGTTTAGTCTTCTTTACAAAGCCACTACCTTGCTGTCATGTAACAGTCCCTCAGAAGTGGCATCATGTGCTGCAACGTATGAATGGGAAAGACCCATTACTGAACTTAAGCTGGAATTGAAGCAAATTTTCAGGATAGATCAAAAATTCATTCCAACTATTTCAGCATTAGGCACTAAAAAACGTAAGTATGGTCAGAGCCTGAGGCAATACCTTTTTTTTTAAACAGAATGTAATATCCTGTACCTCTTGAGAAGAGGTGAATCTTACAAATATGAATCAGCACTGACAAAGCTACTTGAATTACAGCAGAAGCAGGTGACTAATCCTCCTTTCCACCATCTTGCATTGCTAATACCTCTGGCATTAGTAATTGCAGGGAGCCAAAGAGCACCCCTGGGTCATGAATGAAAAAGGCAGTGTCTAGGAGAAGATTCTGGGGTGGGCTGGTGTTTGGGTAAAAGGCCTATGGGATCCACTGCTAATTTAGAGGAACAGTGGAATCAAAAGTGGAGGGTGACAATTCCAAAGGGATTACCTCCTGTGAAAGCATATGCTTTGGGTCTGGGAGTTTGAGGCTGGTTGAAGGAGATGATTGATCAGAACAGCTCCACTTGCATTATATGTGGGCAAACCAGTCCTGTGTTGGAAATTTTCACTTACTTTATTTTAACCACATGGAAGGCAAGTGCTGGGGCTTATGGCTGACTGGGGCTCTGGAGGGTAGGGGGCTGGAAATGGATGGGACTGGCACTGGGCAGCTCACAGCAACCTCCCAGCAGGCACCCTGCAGGCCCACTGCCCAAACATTGGTGTTTGCACACAATGTGCTTAGTCAATATGATTGCATTTGAAGGAATGTGTTTTGTCACAGAGGCAATGCTAAGCAGGCTGCTGAACATGCACATGCCAACACTAAGGAAAGGTTTGGAAAACAGGAAAAGGTGGAAGGAAGTTGGAAGAGGAGCAGAAAAGAGATGGGCAAGATGTCTCTGGAGGTAGATGGGATATGGAACAGGAGAGGCTTGAATTTCTCTGCAGAATGGAGGATCTGAGGGACACCCTGTGAAAGGAGCCCCAGATCCACCTCAGCCCTAAAAGGGTATTGGTAGATTCTTTGCTGGAACTGCCTGAACCCGGAAAGGTCAAAGAAATGGTGTAGCTTATGGTATCAGAAGCTTGTGCAAGGGGATGTTGCTTTGAAGTCTTTTGAGTGCCTGTGGGAGGACTGGAGAACTGAGAAGATGACAAGAACACACAGATTGGTGTGCTCCAGGGTCTCAGCTCCCAGCAGAATGAAACATAAGGATTTTGAGGGAAAGTGCAACTGTTAGGTTTGGAGCTGAGACGGGAGCTGTGTGCAACACAGGGCTGTGGCTGGAGGTAACACAAGTTAAAACGTGCCAGTCCCAGCTCTGCGGCAATGTCTCTTCACACTCCCCAACACCCCTTTCTTTTGAAAAGAGGAACCTGAAGCCTATTCTCACATATATATAAAACTGTTCACTTTACCATCCTCTCTCCTGATGGTGATCAGGGAAGGCGGTGACTTAACCATGTAGCTTGGGTTGTGCTGAGGATTATTAATTAGACAATGCAATTAACGCTCACTTGTTTTTTTTTCTACTGTGTCATGTCTCAGCAGCCCTCAGTCTTGGCTTACCTAGGTTGTTTTTTTCCCTTGATAAATATACAAGGAACTTTGCCAGTTTTCATTTTTCAATGGCAAATACCACATTTCCTGGAACTTGAGAAAGAATTGAAGATCTGGGTTGGGGAAAGACAGGTGAAACACCCCTGTATGTATGCAGTGCCTCATATAGGGAACTCCAGCCTGCTTCTGGGGCACTAGCAGCAGATTGATTTCATGTCAGCTTTCACATTTTGTCCCTCTGTCTTGTCCAACCTTAGTTTTATTTATGTTTTTCTACAATAAGGCCTTTTTCCACCAATTCTGTGTTGGTGATCAAACTTATATGTCAACTGCATTAACTAAACATGCAATCGAGCTTTGGATTTAGAAATAATGACAATTTTCTGCTGGCTTTGTTTCCAGACTCATCCAATAGCTCCTTACAATTGTATTTCACAGACATTTACTTAACCTATTAATTCTTGATCTGTAATGAATGACTACATGTAATTGTAAATAGTGGAGATGGTTATAAATAACAAGGGAGAACAGAAAAATATGTTAAAGAAACAAGAAGAAGATTAATAAAATGCCAGTGGGCATTTAAAATATTTAGTTCATTTGCTTAATCATCAACTAAACTGATACAAATTGGTGATTTTAGCTGTTGCATTGTCTTCTATTATAATTTTCCATTATAAATGTTTTTGTTTATTTATTTCCCAATTAAAATATTGTAAGAAAACTATGACATGGTGAGCTGCACTAGAAAATCTTGGTTGCTTCTGCTTCTCATGTCCTCCCCATGAAGACAGTTGGTAGCTGGGCAGGGGAATCCGTCGTTAACAGGGACAGAGCTCCTCCAGAAGGTGATTCAGAGCATGACTGTAACTGGGGCATGCTGCATTTGTGCTCAGACTTGTTTTTCTTTCCCACAAGTCCTTTCTTCCATTTGCTCTTTTATTGTTAGGCAGCTGGTAACCCAATGACTTTGCAGTACTCAAGCTTGCAAGAAGAATGATTGCTGCTAGTAAAATGTTCATTTGGCTTGGGTTTCTGATAGTGGTCTTCACAGCTATTTTTATTGCTTTGTCGGCTAAAACAGTAACATAGGACCTTTCCTTTCAGAATACCTATCCAGCAGGGAAAACTGGTTGTGCATTGCTCAGTGTCACTCAGTTCCTCAAAGAAAGTTCCAAATCCTGAGCTACAGAAATGTTTCCACTTCACTTTTACAGGAGTATGTTTGAGAGTATGTGGGAATAGATTTGTTCATTTGTTTTCCATTTGCAGATATATTTAATAGTAAGACTCACTCAGGAGGCACATTTCTCCCTCTTACTTGTGTTTCATGCTTCCACTTTTATTGGAAGGACTGAGCAGTGCAAAAATTCAGGTCAGTCCCTTCTAGGGGTGGAAATTAATTCATAAATGTTACTAGAGTTGCCTATGTAGAATATTGTCATTCAAGAAAATGTCAGTCTGGAAAGTCAATGTCTAATGTAATTTCAACCTTTATTGAGAAGTCTGCCACATGCTGAAAATACAAGGAAGAGTGACACACAGAAATTAATAGCATTATATTTAGTAACAGACATGTTGTAGAATATGGACAGTTTGACGTGACTGAAGGACTGTTATATTCTGGAAGAGACTATTGCTTTTCTGACCAATTGGGAACATTATTACTTTCCCATACAGTAAAAAGCCTTGTGTGTTTAAGAAGTCTAAATTGTAAACAGAATGCTCCTAATACATGCCTTTCTCATGGCATCAGCATTATGGGGTGTGGCTGCAAGATTTTTGTTTATGAGACGTCATCCTTGTTAGTCTTAGGTCTCTTAGGTTGTTGGGTGGGTTGTGGGTTTTTTTGGGGGGTGGTGGGTTCTCTGGGGTTTTGTGTTTGGTTTTGTTGTTTTGGTTTGGGGTTTTTGTATGTTTGTGGTGGTTCTTTTTTGTGAAGGGGGGAGCTTGTCTTCTAACTTGAGCACAGACGTGGGACTTGAGCAGACAGCGACAGTTCAGGAGGAAGTCCTGTTCTGTCATGATACAGTTTGTCTAGAGTTTTGGCAGCTACTGCCACCCCATGGTTTCCCACAAGGGATGAATGCTGCAGAGCTTTTATGCGCTGCATTTCTCCAGAAACCTCTCAATGAATACTCATTTTGTCTTAACCCCTTCTTCTCTATGTCGCCTTTCAGAAAAATTCCCTCTGCAAATAAAAGCAAGTATGGCATGAGCAGCGCTGCTTTGGTTTAGGATGGGTGAGTCCCTTCCATGACTATGTAACTGAATA
Organism: Nestor notabilis; assembly: GCF_000696875.1. NCBI lineage: Eukaryota > Metazoa > Chordata > Aves > Psittaciformes > Psittacidae > Nestor > Nestor notabilis. The sequence continues at coordinate 47,082 of NW_009926637.1, forward strand.
TTAATTTTGGCTCCTGGGAGTTTTCACTAACTGATTATATCTGCTTTAGCAGGATGTATTTTGCTTTTTTTTTTTTTTCCGCAGGAGCTTCAAAACGTACATCTGGAGAAAGCTTTTGAAACCCATTTCTTACAGTTGCTGATGCTTTGGGAGTTTGTGTTTACGTCATGAATGCCACATACAGACAGATCCGGGTTAAAGCAATCTGGTCTAAGCACAGTGTCCTGTGAGCATCGCTTCCAGTGGAGTTTTGCTCTCCCAAGGCCAGCAGGTACTCAGTCGAAGGCTATGACACTGAAGGGGGCCATTTCAGGTATCGTTATTCCACTCATTACTTCATGCTAGGGAAACCCCTCACTGTGGAGGAAGAGTTTTCTTTTGAGGAAGAGGCTAGAGGGACCACCTCATTTTTGTGTATCTTCTTGCTGGGGTTGGAAGCTTCTTTCCCTTGCACTAACCCAGCTGAAACCAGGCATCAGTAAGATAGGCTGTAGAAAGTCAGTTGGCTTGGAGGCAGAGGCTTTGGCACAGGCACTGGGCTCATTTCTATATTATTGAGGACTCTTAACTTCCACACCCCCCCGCCGCCCGCAACCACCAAGGTATGAATTGTACCAAGTACCCACTTGCTGGGAAGCATACCCACTGTGCTGTACATGTTCTCCCCAGCTGACACAAAAGTTAGATCCCCTCACCTTGAGCCCTCCCGACCCCCGGCTTTGCTTCGGGGGCTACCCGGGAGCCGGGATGCTTCTGGCTGCCGCAGGTGCTACAGGCACCGACCAGCTGAGTGAAGGACCGTCTCCGAGAGGCTGAGCAGCTCTTCCCCGCAGTCACCTGTAGCTAGGCGCTGTTTTTTCCCCTGCGTGCCTCGGTAAACAGCTATTCTCAGCCCCGAACCCTTCCCGCGTGTTTTCCTTAAGTGAACCGAATTTCCATGTAGTGGAGCGGAGGTGGTGGTGCTGCCTTTCCCCGAGAGATGTGGTATTTGTTTTTGCTGTCGCCTACCTCCGCCCCTCGGGGCTGGGAGCGGGGGGCTGGAGGGGTACAGAGGGAGGGCTCCCCTGCCCCCGCCCCGGGGAGGAGCTTTAGCCCCAAATAAGGTGCCTTTGCACCTTTGGGCTCCTCTTCCCAAAGGGGCACTGGGATTACGGCAGCAGCGCTCCCTGAGGTGCCCCGGCCCGCCGCCCATGGCTCTGCTTTCGGCCGGCGATGCTTGG
>NW_009926637.1:48378-48928 GCF_000696875.1 Nestor notabilis
GGGGGGGGAGCCGCTGTTACGCCTTTCGGAGTTGTGCATGGAGGGAGGTGAAACAGCTACCTGAACGCTGAAAAATCCCAAACAAACCAAACAAAGCCCAACAACAAGTAGTTCTCGCCTGGCGGGGAGGCAGGGAGAGCGGCCGGGAAGCGCGATCTCATGTAATAAATGCAGAATCTTATCCTGTAGATTCCTGTATGTCTAAACAGAGTATTTTCAAAGCCAAGTCTTCTACTAGTACGTGTTTATGCCTCTTATAATGTGTGAAATATGTTCAGGAAATTCAGTCTTAAAACCAATTCATTTTTGCTATACATACCAGCCATGTTGAGATGGAAAGTTTTTGGATAACAACCATGTTTTAAACATAGTTTTCTATAGATTAAAAATAGAACCAAGGCTTGATAAGCTGTGTTTTTATTTCTTCCCGAAAAACAATCCCTCCCTCCAAAGATGGGGGGTGAGAGGGAAGAGGAACCTTTAATCCTTCTTTTTTTCTCCTTCGTTAGGGTGTTAGGATAATAAAAGATAGATGCCCCTTAAATAATTA
>NW_009926638.1:0-764 GCF_000696875.1 Nestor notabilis
ATTGTATGCTTCTTCCATCATGCCCGCTCGAGTCTGGTCGGAGCCCGTCGCATTGACCACGAACGTCTGGATCCTGTTTCCACAGACGAAGAGCCAGAAGACAAAACTGCTGTAGAGCCTCTTTAGCACATGGAGACCTCCGAAACATGCAACCTGCATTGGGCTTGCTCCTGGCTTTCCCACCTGCATGTCCAATTGTATGCTTCTTCGACCATGCCCGCTCGAGGCTGGGCCGAGCCCGTCGCATTGAGCACCAATGTCCAGCTCCTGTTCCCACAGCTGAAGAGGCAGGAGCAAAAACTGCACCTGGGCCTCTTTAGCACATGGAGAGCTCCGCAACGGTGGCCCTCGCTTTCCCAACTAAAAGTCCAATTGTATCCTTCTTCGGCCATGCTCAATCGAGGCTCAGCCGATCCGGTCACATTGAACACGAAAGTCAGGCTCCTGCTCTTACAGCCGAAATGTCGGAAGACAAAACTGCACCTGGGCCTCAATACCACATGGAGAGCTCCGCAACGGTGCCACTTGCATTGGGCTCGCTCCTCGCTGTCCCACCTAAAACTCCAATTGTATGGTTCTTCCACCATGCCCGGTCCAGCCTGGGCCGAGATCGTCGCGTTGAGCACGAACGTCCGGCTCCTGCTCCCATAACCGAAGAGCCAGGAAAGAAAACTGCACCTGGGCCTCTATTTTCGCACATGGAGAGCTCCGCGACGGTGCAACTTGCCTTGGACACGCTCCTCGCTTTCCCACATAAAAGTCCA
>NW_009926639.1:0-700 GCF_000696875.1 Nestor notabilis
AACAGGGATGCATGGTGGGGAAAGCTGCTGGGCAGCACTGTCGCTCCACCCTGTGGCCTGCTGGCAGGCTGGACAGTGTCCTCTCCTCCCAGCACAGCACACCCCTTTTCTCCTGGTGCCCTTACACCTGCCAGGAGGAAGGCAGGCAGAGCGGATAGCGGGAGCCTAGTGGGGATTCACACCAACTGCCCCACGCATAAGAGGATCTCCCCGGCCTCTCTGTCAGCACGGAGCAAGCAGCAGAGGGAAAGGGACAAAGGGAAGGGAGGTGCAGCCCCCAGCAGGCCAGGTTGCAGGGGGTGCCAGGTGCCTTCCCTCTTCGCATGCCTCCAGTCTCTGCAGGAGCCCCGGTACCAGCAGTGAGCCTCCGATGCCTACCACCCACTTCTGGAAGCTTGCTCCTGAGCAGGAACAGGGCTGGCAGGGGGAGAAACGTCAATTGCACTGTCACACTTAACGTCTCAGTTTCCTTGTCGCTCTCTTCACAGGACACACACAGAGCCTTTTCACACATCAAACTTACTGTGAAGAGCAACTGGGGAAACACAGCCTACACCTGCATTTATCGAGTGCAGGTTCATGGGAAGATGGCAAAACCAGAAAACCTCAACTGAAACCAGAGGAGAAAAAGAACACAAACAAAAAAGATGAAGGGGGGAGGAGGCCAAATTAAAAAAAAAAAAAAAAAAAAAAATTAAAA
>NW_009926639.1:1619-1930 GCF_000696875.1 Nestor notabilis
CTCTTCCTAGCCGTCTCCCTGGCTGCGCTCCTGGACGATGGACTCATCATCACCACCACAGCCTGCAACCAGCACCTTCACACCCCCATGTACTTCTTCCTCCTCAACCTCCCCCTGCTGGAGCTGGGCTCCATGTCCACCACTGTCACTAAAGCGACTGCCAACTCCCTCTGGAACACCAGGGCCATCTCCTTCCTGTGATGCGATGCCCAGGTCTTTTTCTTTCTCTCCTCAATCAAACCGAGTTTTACCTTCTCACCGTCATGTCCTACAACCGCTGCGTGTCCATCTGCCAACCCCTGCTCGATGGG
>NW_009926640.1:0-9239 GCF_000696875.1 Nestor notabilis
CACTCAATCCCACTATCCATGTCACCGACATGGACATTATTTATTTGCCCATGCAAGGTAGGTATCTTTTAAATGAGTACCAATAATGAACTTACAAATTGCAGGGCAATAAATATCCTGCAATAAATATTTTGGCCGAACATCTGCACATCACAGATGTTGGCAGACATGAAAACCCAAGACCAGATTCTCAGTTATGCAAAGGGCATAACTCTGTTGACGTGAATAAAACAATGTATATTAACACCGATAAAAAACAAAAGAACAGCAGGTTCTTTTGAAAGATATTTTAACTCATGGTTTATTATTTAAATATGCAATATAAATCTTTGTCCTAACAGTCATAAACACAGATTGCCAAGAAGTTAAAAATCAGCCTCATAACACAGCTATAATACGCAGACTGCATTTATTCCTTGGTGAAGTATTTTAGCCCACTTTGGTTAGGTGAATAACCTTACCAAGGTTATTAGTTGTTAATTGACTCATTACCTGTTCATCCTTATTTCTCACCCTTATGTTAAAAATACACATTTATCTTGTGCTAATGAGGAACAGGAATTAAAGCCATTCTCAGCTGAGTCAAGAAAGTGTGTCAGAATGTGCAGAGTGTTTAGATTAGTGTGCAAAGCTCAAAATAAAATGCTCAAAGCAATCATATCCCTGGAACCAGAGAACAGCAGGTTTGGGTTCCTTAAAGGGATAGAAAAGGCCACCAAAGGAAGAGAATATAAAATACGTTGTGCTCTATTGGTTCTTCTGCAAGTATTTAGCTGTGTAGATGATGGAGAGGTGACTTCCAGGGGGTGATTCATATCTTTCTCAGTCTGAATAGTTTTGAGATGCCCATCTCTCATTATAGGCTATGGAGAGGTGGGTGGCCTAGCACAATGTGGAATGGTCCTGTAACACCGGTGCTGCGGATGTATGCTAGAAGAAAGCTGTTTGAGATGTGCTTTGCCAACATACCTGCCCAAGGCCATTCTGTTTACAAAGTACTTCCTCTCAGCAATTCACAGTTTGGGTTTGTAGCTGATCTATTCATGAATTTGTGTTGGCAGGAAGGGGTGGCGTTGGCAGGAAGGGGTGGCATTTCATTAGATACCTACAAACATCATCTCCCATCTGTCGTCAGACGGTCATGACATAACAGAATTACTCTGTTGACAGCACTCTGGTAGAAATTGCAGGAGTGTTACAGTAGTGCTCAGGAAGAACGCGTGGGGTTGGCCCCATTTTCAATTGTATTTGAAATTGCAACAACCTGGATAGGCACAATTAAGCTAAACATTATTACCTTAACCAGAAGCAGACATATGGCTTTTTTGCTTAGGGAAATCTTACTATGGCATCCTCTAAGGTCAGGATATTAGCAAACTAAGAGGCACAGAAGTTTCTGTAAGTTTCCAAGTCACCCCACCCAAACAACTATTAATACAAGAAAGAAGTAAATCCCCGGATTTTTTCTCCATATTTATGCAACGCATATCTCCAATATTGCCTTAAGTCAGAAGTGATTTTATAGAGAACTGACACAGTGTTAAACTAGTGGAGAAAAATTATTTCTCAAGCAGCTTATGGAAATGGCAAAATATAATTGCCTCAATGGCTGGTGCAGCTGCCTTACAGGAACTGCCTTCAGAGAATAAATAATTTCATTGCCACTAAAATATTTATTTCCCTCCCCAAGCCTTCAGTATGATTTTGTTTTTTAAATAGTATTCTGCATTTGGTGTTCTTTGGTTTTCTTCAGCACTATAGGTTCCATTTTTCCATGATAGGGTAGCAGGTCAGTTTTGTGTGAGATACTCAGGAGTTGTTTGTGTCATGAGGAAAAAGAAGGAAAGAATTAGTTCTAGAAAACCCAGATCAAAGGAGAGTAAGATTGCATATATGCATATGAAGACTAGTTCAAAGAGTCAGACCCATCAAATTATGCATTGCTGTCTCGTTTATATGTGTGACTGTGTTACACATTTCCTTCCCATTCATCACCCGCTGTTAAGTGAGACTGCAAACTTGCAAACTACTATAAACATGTTTAAATTTAGCATCCTTTAGTCTTTTTTATCAAGACACATGGTTAAGTATGTGCAGGAACTGTGATGTATGTATTACAGCATCACTGGGGCTTAAGACTGTCTTAAGTGCCTGCACAGAGCCTCTCACAAGAAAATACTAAATACCACTTGAAGAAATGCACTGCCCTGAGAAGCAGCTGCAGTCACATCAAGAGCTTTCTTGGGTCTCCTTTCATATTTTGGGGACCCTGGCCAGGAAGCCCTCCCCTCTAATTCTTCCCACCACTTACTCTACAATACTTATCAGTTCTGTTTGTTTGTTTGTTTGTTTGTTTGTTTAAGCTGACACTTGTGATGTTAAAAACCAAAACAGGCTGAATCCAGCTGAATGAACAACAAAATGCGTGGCAGCCCACCTTAACAAGTAATTGGCCAGCATGAATGTCAATCCTAGTCGTTACAATATTTCATGGGCAATCTGCCCTTAAGAAACCTTCCAGGTTGGAACCTAAATTTATGGCTATAAAAATGCATGAATAAAATGTAGTATCCTGATGGGCTATACAAATGCAAAGGTGTTTGGAATCCTGCACAGCCTTTCTGAAGGGAGACCCATGTCCAGCAAAGTGAGCCTGATTGGCTTCCAGCCCTCAACTCCTAAATACAGCTGACTTCAGGCTTTCCATGGATGCATCTGTATGGCTCTTACTGATAGTTAAAACCACTTTATTTTAAAAAGAAAACAAAAAATTAAAAATAAAAACCAACAAAAAAACCCCAACTTTCCCCCTTCCAAAAAATAACCCAGCAAAATCCAGTATGTTCAAAATGGAGGTTAACAAAGCAAGGACACTTCTACATGGCTATTGTGCTGATTTTCACAGCCTATAAAATAAGTAATGAAGATATTTACGATGATCGAATTAAACACACTTTTTGCCTGTTGTTTTGTTGATGTACAAACGCCTTCTAATGTTCAGATCCTGCAAGGAATTAGGTGTACTATTAGTTGTAAGACTGTATAAGACGACGTGTATATTTACATGCAGGACCTAGATTTGGTTGCACTGAAATATCAACAAACATTTTCTGTCTTTATTCTTATCTTATTTATGCTTTTGACAAAATATTGATAGAAGTGCTGCAAGCAGTAAACTGAATATCTGCTGGCCTGCAAGCAGTGAGTGTGACACAGAGGGCTTCCTGCACGTACCAGGCTGGCAAGCACTGGTTCTCCAGAGTGGCCAGTTCTTCCCTTTGGGCAGATTATTGCATAATTCCTATAATATGAGAAACACATGGGATAAGGTGTAACAGGATTTAAAACCCATATTTCCAAACAAAAAGGCTCAGACAATAAGTTACAGAGCGTGAACCTAGCCTAATTGTATGTATAAGCAAAAAGACTATATGCATCCATAAATCTTTGTGGAGCAGATGGATAAGTGTTTTCTTGTTTGTGTGCTAAAAGTGTCCCACTGTGGAGGGTTTCTGAACCCTGTCTATAAATTCATCACCATGGAAAAGCGGTCCTTAAGAGAGGACATGCTGTGAGTGATGAGGCTTCTCTTTGTAGTACTGAATCTAGCTCCAAAATGTCGTTTTGAACTCTCATGTTAAAAAAACCCTGAACGTATCTGAAAATTATAAAAATGTGGACATTAAAAATCTATTACAGTTAATAAAATACCACTTCCTAATGCAGGCACATGCATACTTAATTTGCCATCACAAGTAATTGGACTGATTTCAGTAAGGAATGATGGCTCAGTAAATACCTTGTAATTGGAAGTATAGGTGGTACAAAATTGGAGCTGCACTTTTCAGTGTATAATTCTTAAAAACACTAGATTTCTGTGACATGACTGATTAGAAATCAATTTTTTTTCATGAAAATTACTTCTCTCTCCTCCTGCCTCACACATCCTGTTTCCATGTTAACTGAAAATGTCATTAAACTTTTTTTCATATTTATTTCAATAAATATTTTTGAAAGTTGATTTAAAGAAAACCCATTACACAATTAAGCATCCAAAAACATTTCCAATTTTTCCAAAACATTCTATTGCACAAAATCTGACAATGCTAGATGAAAAGCACATTTGATGGGATTTGTGTATACTGGTCCCCCAACAATGGAGGTTGCTTCCAGTGCATACTCCCATCAGGGTCTTGCACCTTGCATCCTTGTGCAACTTGAAATCTATGGATCCTGTCCTCCTCCAGAACTGTGGAAGGCCATATCCTGTTTGTCCTTTGTTTTTATGGTGGCACTGAAGATCTTCTTTCCACGAATTAAAATACAAAATCACTCTGTGGAAGCAAACTAGCTAGTATGTCATGACTGAATAGGTTGAGGAAAGTTAACATGCTACAGGCATCTAGATGCAACAGTATTTCATGCCATAACATTTTTTTATTCCATAAGTATTTTCATCTTTCTTGCTGTAACTTGCATAAATGAATAAATACATAGAAACCACTAATGATGAGTCCTAAATTAAAACTAAGCATCCCATCTTGACATTTACTTTTTAAAATATGTATGAGGCAATTCCTCTGATCTCATTTTTATATACTTACAAACTCATACACTCACCAGTTATTTGTGTTTCTGTGCCAAGTACAGTAATGAGTATAGACTTCCTCCTGCTAATGCTGAAATCCTTTATACATTCATGAAAGCTTGAGGATCAAGGTCTTAAATTGAGCTCAAGAGATTGCTTATCAGGAATAACCAAATACTTCTAGACTTTGTCTCATTCAGCAGCAGGAAGCAGTTCATGCTTTCATCCTTCATTCTATATGCTTTACAAAAATACAAAGATTTTTTTTCTTTATCTCAATGGTTTTTTCCTCATTATTTTTTCAAGGAAGGTCCCAGACATTGTATGAAGTTGAAAAAAAGATGCAAACGAGTAGGACAAATTAATGAAGTATCCTTATTACATTTTTTAAAATACTCAAGTTGTAGCTTTACATCACTTACCTTCTAAGTGCACTTACCTTCTAAGTCTTGATTTTTTAGGTCTTGAGATTTATTAGAAAAGCCAAAGCCATGTCCACATGGTGCGATGGTGTTTTGGTTTAATAAAAGGAAAGCTGTCAAGGAATGGTGGGGTTTAAATTTCTGAGAAAGAATGTAGTTTTCAAGTGACCAGGCAGAAACTATGATTTTTATTTTCCCACCATGAGTGAGTGCATCATGAGCGATGGCGTTTGCCGTCTTTCTGGCGCCTTTCAGGACCTGCTGGGCAACTGATGCCTTTGTCCAGTTTCATGCAGTACAGTCTTTGATAACTCGTGGGGAAAATATAACCATTAGAACAAATAAATTGCTCTTCTACCTTGTCTGTGTGTGTCTGTAATAGAAGACGGGGTTTGAAGAAGCCTGGCCCATTTCTCAGCATTGTATTTGTCTGAGTGTATCTGTTTCTCTCTATTAAGATCAAAGGCAAGCAGAGAAAACTGAGAGCCACGTAACAAGTCAAACTTGTGGGCCATTGGAGGTTTGATACCTTTCTAGGCTTAGAGATGGTCTCTTACAGTGCTTGTGACACCACTGAAGCTTATGGTGTAAATGAACAATGCTTCAAAACTTAAGAGAGTTGCAGAATTTTGTTCTTTAGCTTCTGTAAAATGTGTATTTACTGCTTTCCATCTGTGGTCCCTCCATTGCTTCCATTACCATAGCCATCTGGAAGCTTAAAGTCATGAATTTATTTATTGTCTCAATACCCCCACAAGTTTAAAATATGCTTTCATCCCCGTTTATAGGGGTGGGGAGCTTAGCCATGTTTACACTGTCAGCTAAACACAGCTTTAAGCCTAAGCTTGTCCATCATCCCTTACAGGCCAGTGTTCCCTCAGCTGCAGAGTCAGGCTGAATGCTGTGCTTTTGCAAGTACCTATGCTTCAAGCACACCAACCAGGAAACACACCAGACTCTTGCTCAGGCCATTAAAACACATGGGGCAGAGAGGGACCAAACAAACCTGTCCACCAGCAAATGTCTCTAACCACACAGTGTGTGGTTTTTACGACTGAATGGCAGCCAAGAATGTGGATATTAAGCATATGGAACTCAGTATAAGAAACCTTCAGGCAAGCCAGCACCTAACCTCACTTGTAGGTGACCTGTGATGGTTTGCTCAAGGTCATAAAGGAAATTGCTGTGCAAGAAGTCTCATGCAGACCTCTAATACCGAACCATTTACCTCTTCAGCCTTCTGCTCTTGATACATAAATTCTGTAACAACCCTTGTTCAGATTTGGTGTTCTTTCTTTGATCTCACTGAGGTCAAGTGCAAATCTGTGCTGCAGAGTCCCAAGATGCTTAATTTGTAAATAGTTGCTGCAGTTGTATGGAGATGTGTGTGAGGCTTAGAATGAACTGAAGTAGTTTTTAAGTTCAGAAAAGCATATCAGCTTCTGTGTGGACTTTCAGCGTGGAGGACAGCAAGGGCTGAAGGCACATGCAGGCTGTGGACCAGACCCTCGTCTGGGGTTATGATAACTGATGAGGATGTGGATAAGCTATGGGACATGACATGAGAAATTGCTGGTTATGACAATGTGAGAAGCTGACAAAATTTCAGGTAGCGCTGTAAAGGACAGCTGGATTTTGCAGGAGGTAAAGGAGCAGTTATGTGAGAAATGGTGTAATCTCACAGGGAATTAGTGAGGTACTGGGGACATTTTGCAGGCAAACATGCCTACGTAACCCTGTCAGTAGGACCGTATGAGGCTGAGATTATCTAAAAATACCACATTTGTGTATAGATGTAGCAAAGCTGGGACCAATTTGGAAAAAGTAATTTGGGCCGAGTTGTTTATGGGATAGCAGATGGACAGAGAAAACAAGGTACAAACATGGTGAAAGGGAGCGTCAAGAACAGGAAAGGGAATAAAGATAGATGCAACTGATGTAATCAGATCTGTCCAGGGCCACTGTCTTGATTGCCACAACCTAATCAGGGCAGTAAACCAACCTTGTGTGGCCACACCACACAACTCCAACATGCCTCTGCAGTCAGGATGAAGAGGGAGAATGGGGAGAAGCTTTTGTATTTGGGCAGAGGAGCTCTCAGACAGACACATAAGCATCATGGTACCTTCAGGACCATGCCAGGCCTAACAGCATCACCATCTACTCATCACTTCCTTACAAAGCACAGAGCAACACACTGGAGAAATATATGAGCCTTGGGAATAAATAAGCAGATGGGGTTATAGCAGAAGCTCCTTTCCATAATCTTTTACTAGAATGGTGATGGTCCTTTCTCTGAAAGTAACTGTGCTTGATAAAATGTGTCACTGGGAGGATTATATCCAACCTAAACAATCATCAGCTGTTCTATGCAAGCATGTTAAGTTTCTTAGGAAGTGAATTCAAGTGAGTATACATGCTGCTTCACTTAAGTAGACTACTGAAGCCTCTCCCTTGAGACAAAATGGGCATCTCCGAAGTTTTTGCATACCTTAATCCTGCACAGTTCATAGATTCAGAGAATCATAGAATCAACTAGGTTGGAAAAGACCTTTAGGATCATCAAGTCCAACCTTTACCCCAGGACTGTCAATTCCACCACTAAACTATGTCACTGAGGGCCTCATCCGCACATTTTCTGAACACTTCCAGGGACAGGGATTCCACCACTTCCCTGGGCAGCCTGTTCCAATGCCTGATCACTCTGCCGGTGAAGAAATTTTTCCTAATATCCCAGCTAAACCACCCTGGTGCAGCTTGAGGCTGTTATCTCTTGTCCTATCTTATTTCCTTGTTGTTTACTTTCTTACTTTCTCTGTTTCTCCTCAGTGTGTATTTGTCTTGTTAATTCTGATTTTATTTTCTGCCCTTAGTAACTTCTTTCTTTCTCTTTTGTATTTGAATACGACCAGATGACACTTGGGGGGGCAAGATGGTATCCATTACCGTACAATATTTTTTGTCCAAGACAGAGACATGCACTGAAGCAACTGATTCCTACTTTCTATTTGAGCTAGGTGGCCGTATATTGCAATGTTCCCAAGTCATTGGAGGTCAGCTTTGCTTGGAAAGGTAATGCTCCTTAGTTGGAACAAAACCTGGAATTTCTGCAGACATTCACCTTTCCAGACCATCTGTCTCTGGAATGAAACTGTTTAAAAGAAGAGTGCTAGTAATATAGCATTGGTTTAGTCCCTAAAATTTCCTGCTTGGGTAAAGGAGGAAACTCTTTTTTTCACCTGAAAGATGTCTTTGAAACTCAGATCTTCCAATGCCTGGGAATTAGTGGGCAACTTGCATATAAATTCAGTTTTTGGAGAACTCATCTGTGCTAGACTGATAAATATCACGCAATAACATATTTTGCCTCCTCAGCATTTCTGCCTCCATTACCCAAGCAAATCTATTTCATTCAAAATTATAGATTATCTAGCTCTTCCTTATACCAGGAATAAAATCAGTTTTCCTGCTTTAATAACTAAAGGGAAGAAAAAATATATAATGGTATGTAGAAAATGCAAATGGTGCTCTCTTCTATTTGAATCAGCATCTGCTGTAACACAGAAAGCCATAAAGAAGGGCTCACAAGATTTGTAAAGTTCCCTTTACAGATGCCTCCATCAGTTCTCAGGAAGAAGCCCAACCTTAATTTAAGGGAGTAGTTTTTGTAACAGTATCGAGTCCCCAGTTGGAACTCTTCATCCTAGTAACAAAAAGAGTTAAAAAAATAAACATTTGAATATTTCTTAACATTCTGACTATCAGAAGTGTTTAGTAGAGAAACAGGAATAAGACAATTGATCTTTCATCACAAATGATATCTGATGGCATATTGGGACCTGATGAGATGCTTTCATGCTGTAGCTTTTTTCACGTCTTTCAGTGCGTAACTAGTTCCCAAGCTTTAATGAACCATTAAAGTGCAGTAGCTATGGCAGCTTGTTCTTGAGCACTATAATCCCTTCTTTACCATTAGAAATGGTTGCTTGTAAATGGGGATTTGGTTTCTTTCCATTTTTTTCTATAGATATTTGATTTATAACATATCATTCCTCAAATTGTGTTTTAAATACTTGCAAAGCCTTTGTAAACATACTTTTGCTGAATTCCATGGGAGAGGAGAGAGCTGATTAAGGTTCACATTAGCCAGGAAAATAAAACAATAAGAGATTTTCCTGAAGGAAATGAGGAATTTACATAAATGTAGTCCATTCTATGTGACTTCAGCA
>NW_009926640.1:9270-33115 GCF_000696875.1 Nestor notabilis
AAAGCTGCATGAGAGAGAACTATTAATTCCATCAGTAAAGAAGTTGTATACATGCTGCAGAATGGTTTCATTGAATCCATCTGGTCTGTTCATAGACAAAACTATGAAGTAAATGGAAAAAAGAAAGTAAATGAAAAGAGCCAAAGAAATAAACCAATAGATTTTAGACCCTGTTGGTGGCAGGGAAGATCACCATTCCCAGGCCCATGTAGCATATTTTGTGTTTCAAAAGCAGCTGTGTAATGAAGGGGGGGAAAAAGCCATTGCATGTCAGTGCTAGCCAACAGCTGATCACCCATTTTGCACAGAGACAAGGCTGTCCCTGGGGACACCAGCAGTCTCGCTTCTACTCTTTGCTCACCACTCTCATCTGGCCAGTTCGTTTCATAAAGTTTGTGTATTGCCCTTTGCAAAGGCTTTCAACTGTGTTTACACAAAATTCAAATGATCTCACTAAGTCCTAGCTTTAAATTCCATTAGCCTACTTGCTAGGGGTAAATTGAATGTTTGTCCTGCTGGATGTAAAGTTCTGTATTAATCTCTACAAAATATATCCCATCTTACTGTTTGTTTAGAAAATCTATAACAGAGACTTGAAAAAAAAATAAATTTAGAGGTGTTATGGTTATAAAAATAACCTTATCTGCATAAATCAGGAGAGGGCTGGCATAGATCTGCATGTATACATACATTTTCCTAGATGTATAAATGATCTCTTGCTTCTTTCTCATCAGCAGCTAGACATGAGGGATAGCAGAGGACTTCAGCAGGGAGTGGTTCTGAGTGTTTGAGGTGCAGCTGCCATTTGTCAGCCATGGTCCATGATCTGATTGATAGATTTTATTGTTGGCTTTTAAACACTGGGTAGGCTGTTGGATTTCTACACTAAATTCAATGGGTATTGCATAGTGTTTAAGGTAATAGTTTAATTTCTTTAGTGTGAAATGTAAATAGGAACAATGTAAAGCTAAAAAATAACCTTATGACTATGTTCTTTGACTGGTAGGTACCAGGAGTAAATCCAGATTTGGTATCTGCTTTTTTGAAGAACATATAATGATTATCCATTAGCTGACTAGCTACAGAAGTGGGTGTTAGCAGATAGTTCTCAGGAATTTGATGTATTCCTGCATTTCCTGTGCACAAAAAAAACCTTAAACTGCCTTGTCATAATGGCTTAACTGTCTTTTCATAAAATACTAACAGTACCAGGTATGCTGAACTGCTTCCTATGAGTTCTCCAGCAGCAGACCCAGCGACAGATTGAGGCATTTCCCAACAATGCATCCAGCGATCAATCTGTCACAGCACCAATGTTTTCCTCTTTAAGGCAGGTCTTTCAACATATTGGAATTGACAAGAATTGCTGAGCTAATCCAAGACAGTTTGGAGTGATGTGTATTAATTCAAGATTGTACCTAAGTGATACCTGTTCCTTCAAAATTCCATTACAGCTGCATAACACATGCTTAGCTACTTATTTCGTTAAAATCTGGGGTTTGCATGTCAATTGTCCCAGTCCTTCCAGAAATGTCCAGTGAATCTTTTTTAGTTACTTCACCTTCACATGTCCCATTTCCTTCTTAACAGCAATTTAATACTCTGAAAGAAATGAGTAATGGGAAAGAATATTTCTGTTGCATGCATGATAAATTAAAAGCATCTGTTTTTCTCTTAGAGATGCAGCAGTTGTAGTACTTTAAGAGGCTTATTCCTTTCTCTTTAAGTTTCTATACAGGAGGTTAAACTTGGCTTGGAAGCATAGTAATTTCCCCTAACATTTTAGAGCTGCCAGATTATAACGAGAGTGCTTTCAGAAATCTTCCTGATTAGGCATAGACTGTTCGTCAAGTCAGGTCAACAGCAGCCAAGCAGAATGGACTGAGGTCTACAGCTCTGGATATGTCAGTGTTACTGCAGCCGTAACTTGGAGTCTAACTGGACCAAAAACTGTAAGGCTATGAAGCTGTTGGAAGACTTAGAAGTCTTGGGACCTGTCTACAGGAAAAACTCAATGGGAGTGAAAACCAAAACTGAAGGGCTCAGGCAGAAAGAAGGATCAAGGGCTGTCCAAGTGGAGCCAATGTTGACTGGAGAGAAGAGACTTAAAGAAGAATGGGGGAAGGGAAAATGAGTGCCAGAAAGAGGCAGAGTAAGCCATTTCAGAATTCAGGATTCATTAGTAGTACTAAACCCAACAACTAGTGCATTCTTCCGAACCACTTACTGACAACGTTTAATGGTTACCTATATATTCTTGCAACAAAAGTGAGTCCCACCAGAGCTGTAGCTGCAGTACACCAAAGGCAAGACCAGGTGCCTGCTCACTGAGGACAGCAGCAGCTTGGGAGCCTCCCTAAACCAGTAAGGCTGGCACATGCAGACTCACCAGTGTTGCTTCTAATTGACCATATATCTTCTGATCAGACTCAGAAGCTTCAGGAAGGTAGGAAAGTTAACAATACGTTTAAGGGACAAACTCCTCTTAGTGACAAGGGAAATTCTACTGCATAAAATTACCAGATAATCAGGGAACTGGAGATAAAGAAATTTTTTAAAGGGGGTTCTGGCTAGTGGATGGAACTGTAGAAATAAATAAATGTGCAACCTCCGGGATCTCTTGGAAGAGGAGAAACAGTGATTATCAATGGTACAAATTCAAAAACTCAAAATGTAGGAAAATGCTGGAATTAGCACTGGCCAGGCAAGTCTATTTCATTCCTTTTGTGTATGGAATGTGATGATATCTTAGGTGCATGATTAGCCCCTGTTTTTTCTACGGTTTCCAGCTTCCCATTGTTCATTACATGGATGATGGTCATTGAAAAGACAGCTACTTGGTTTCTTGTGTCATCTTTGCAAAGTTATGTTCATTGAGATCCGCTAAAGAAAGTACATAAAATGAGCTGCTATTATCTAGAACCTTCTGAGCGTGTATGAACAGCCATTTTCTTCACAAAATTTGTGCAAGCTTTAGTGGATAAAGCAAAAGGCATGTCCCTGATATGAAGGTCATCTCTCTTCTAATGTCAAGTACCCTCTTTAATGCATGAGAACAGTGGGCTCTTCAATGCCCATTAAATGTTTAAACATACAAAAGCAATGTACCTTACCTACTCTTGTCCTCAGAAACAGATAATTTGTTTTGGAAAAGAACACAATTGTTTTGATCTGAGACAGACATTCAGTATGAAAGATGTCAGCCTGAATGTTTTATATTAGAAGGAATGAACAAAAGCATTTACACAGAAATAGAGGGTCAAGCTGACACCCTAATCTGAAAAGAGCAAATCATCTCTATGTAAGTGCATAACCAGGGAAGAATTTTAGAAACAGAGCTCCAGTTTACCCAACATTTTGCAGATATTGAAAAAGAGTACAAGTACAGTATCTATCTGAACCTATTTACTGCTGCATTGTGCTGCCGCAAAGAGCATTAAAGTGTCAAATCAATGTTCTGTTATTGGCAGTGATAAAGTCATACGAGTTGTTCCTGAAAGCAAGAGGGAAACACAGATCCTGAGGGCTGCATTTAACAGGCTTAAGGTGAGTATCATTATTTTCATCTTCTTTTTCTGATCTTTGTTGAAGACTATAGTGGGTTAACTGACAGGCCTTTCATTTTGCACTTCAAGCTATTTTATATACCAAAAAGCAGCCTTTGCCCATTAAATTCCTAATTTCCCAATAAAATAGCATAGGAATTGGATTCATCATGCCTAACAGTTTTAACAAGAAACACTTATTGCTTTAAAATAATATAGGTGCCATACTTACAAATTTGCTTTTTTTGTTCTTCCACTTCTTGCAAGCATACATAATTGCATGCTTCATTATTTGGCTGATGGTTTTATTTAAAACACTGAGTTAATTCAAGACGTGAACACACATGGGAGTAGGAAAAAGGAAGTGGCTTCAGTTTTAGAATCTCTCTGGTAGAATAATTTTCCAGTTAAGAGTGTCTACAATTCTCACTAGCAAGCCAGAAACTTTCTTCCCTGGCCCTTTCCTGCAGATATAAATGAAAAGTAATGGTACCACTGTAGCAGCACAGCATAAGAGCACTCTGCAGCGTGCTGCTTTGCTGGCACAGCTAATGAAGGCCTAGGCTGTCTTTCCACAGCATGTGGCCCATTATGTCAGAGGAGGATGGGGAGTACCTGTAATACATGACTCTGGCTCCTGCGACATCATGGGAAGGACCACACCATGTACATGCACTGCCCTCAGGCACTGGGGGAGGTACAAGCCTCATTAATAGTCTCCAAAACACAGCCTAACCAGGGCAGATCCGGTGAAGTAACAGCTATGTTGAGTTTGTTCCAGGAGTTGAACACGAGTCCCAGGCTCTGCCTCTTACCCTCTGTTAGTTCATAGTCTGCTTTAGCCCGACAGGCAATAGTTGACTTCTCCCTGTACCTATGAAGGTAAATGAGTTTGATGGGCAGCCTTCCAGGCAGCATAGGCACAAGCTAAAGTCATTTGGTGCAGCAAATTCAAGCCTTCATCTGTGTCTGGCTGAAAAGAGTTCTATGGACATAGACGAAGGAACATGGTAACTTTGGCAGTCCTGTGACATGCAGTTTTGGGTCATAGCAGAACACCAGTGGTACCAAAGTGCTGGGAGCATGGGCAAAACACCTCTGGACTGCTCACTGTCTTCAAGGCCAGCAAACTATTAGGCAGCCTGTGATGTATCTCTGTCTTTGTTGTTGAAACCTCATGTAAATGACTCTGTTCTCACTGAGGCAAAGAATGAAGGTGCATATAATTTTCTAGTCTGATAATTAACATCTGGGATACAAGTAAATCAAATCTCAGTCCACATATCAAATCAAACAAAATGAAGATCTTAGAAGAGCACCCACACCTCCTGAAAAGCACTCCATCTTTCAGTTATGACAAAGCCTTCTTGCTACCATGTTTTAAGAAAGTGGACAGAGCTACCTGAGGTACCTCAGCCCAGGTGGTTTAATGCAGTCAAGACATGGATGCCTTACTAGCTTCAAGTAGGAAGGCTAAGGCTGTCTTCATCACTTCCATGCTTCTTAATGACATGCTCAGTGAGTTCCCCACTCAAGATGCTATCTTTTGTAAATCCCGTTCTCAAGACATCCAACCTGTACACATTGCATGAGGAATTTTAGTGTTCAACAGAGACAGTGTTGCAATGCTATGTATTATAGCACTTTCTTTCATAATACTGAGCCCTCCTAGAGAATATTGTCTGATTTTTGTTTCTGCAGTGCTTACTAAGGGCCTGGCCCTCAGCTGTGAATGTTACTGTAATACCCCAAAAAGGATAATTGTTTTACTCCCAATTAGGAAAAAAAAAAAATCTATCCATAAACCCAAGAAATACATGTGGAAGCTGGTATTTGCATTAATTTCTTCCCCCTGATGCTGGAACATAAAGAGGGATCACATGTGCTTTTTCCTTTCTCCTCATATTGCAAACCCTGTGAAGCAAAAGGGTTACTCACCTTCCTGCAACTGTTTCTCATTACAGAGCTCCCTTAGGCTCCCAGAAAGAGATTCCTTCACTCAATTCCATCAAAGTGGGAGCATTAGAAACTTGAATAAATAATTGCATGTTATAACTGAGAGCAGGATAATAAAATTTTGGCAAACTGCATTGGAATCTGACTAGCTCATTAGAAAGTGATTGATTCTGATGAGGTAGTAAACTGAGGAGGTTGAAAGGAAGATTCAAAAAAGAGAGAGGGTATTGACACCCAATTTCATGAAAACAGAATGGATTTAGCTGCATTTTGGGTCTTGGAGCTCTTCCATCTGTATTGGGTCAGATAGAAAGAGACATCTGGAGGGCTAACATGGAATGGATATGTTTAACATTAATTTAACATTATCTTACCCCTCCCCAAAAAAAAATTCTAAAATTATTCACTTACGAAGGATAGGATCAACAATGACACTTATTCAAGTGCCAAGTATTCACAATACCAGCAACAATCAGTAGCAGCTGCAAGTCATCAGCTCCCATGAAGAACCATGTGGTTAGAGTACTTCAATGTTTTAAGTCTTCCTGTCAGTCTCCCCTGTCTTCCTCCATCCCCAGGCTTCCAGAGCTGGAAACTCAACTGACAGTGGACTTATGTTCAATTTTTTAAACATGAGTCTTTTAAGTGCAATGCTGATAAATGTGCTCAGAAGGAAATAGAAGACAGTGAACCAAAAAAAACCCCAAAACCTAGAAGTGCAAAATATGCTACAAACAAAGCCCAGATATAGTCCTGTTGCTGTCTTAACACTGGATGCCTGACAAAGAACAGAGATATGAACAGAGGGGTCAACAAAGATACACAGATTGCTATAATTACAAGGACTGTGCTTTGGATTTTTACTTACTGGAATCAGAAAACCAGAATTACTTTAAGACACATCTCCTTTGAATCCATTTTGGTTTGAGCAGTAAATTAATACCAACCTGTCATATTACTCGCATGCTCTATTCCTTGAGGGAAAAATAAAGCTGGAACTAGTGTCCTTCCAAGACACAGCAGTTTTGTACCTGAATAACCATCAAGTAATGTAAAAGTAAGCACCAATTTCACTTCTTTTCCAGAGAAAGTATGTTGGGATTAACTGCAAATAGTTGGTCTGTTGAAGAATGTTAAAATTTTATTTAAAGTCATTTGAAGACTTCAACCTCAGTTATTATATGGCCTGATAGTATTCTCCACCATTGTCAGAAGAGCAAGAAAAGCCAGTGAAAATAAAAGTTACATCACTTTTGTTCTCAAAGTGAGAAGGATGCCTGCACTTGGGTTTAAATTCAGACATGTTTCTCTACTCTGGCAAGCTGGTCTATAGAGATGAGGTATCTTTCAAAAGTACCAGAAGTTATGCTGTCTAGTGATGTCAGGATTAATCTCCATTAGTCAACCCAAAGAAACACAGAAATTGCAGTGCAAAAGTCAGGCTTGGGGTTGCCTTAGTGTGATCCATGCACAACATAAATGTTTTGAATAAATTGCCAGGACAGTGCAAACACGTAGTAGATTCTGCACAAATGGATTGTATTCTTGTTGCAGGATTTACCTTGCATACAATGGACCATCTATGCTGGTAAGGAAAGAGAAGACAATGCCTCCTGTCCCATGATCCCTCCCCACTGTGTCTAGTGGAGTGAATTTTACTATAGGCTCATAGTGGTCTGTGTTTATTCCAGCTATTTCCTTCTGCCTTTAAAATCTACATTTATAAAGCAGAGTTACTTAACCTTTGCCTCTGGCCTATCTTTCATAATTCAAAGAATTAAAAGGCAAACTCAACTCTGCCCAGTTCAAACGAGTGTACCCTTCTGAAAGGCTTTATTACAAAGAAGTTTGAAAAAATTAACCTGATGGTCCTGTTACAAAACAGTGTATTTTGGTGTCTGGCAGAGAACAAAGCAAATGCAAAGATACCCCTTCTTATCACCCACTAATCTGAACAAAGGGAAAATGATGAGGAAGAAAATAAATGGGCACTGAAAAGAGTAGCAGTGTATCTTTCACTCGTTTTATCTGCCTCTTTCTTAATGACTGTGGTAAACACTGTGGTTTTTTCCTGAGTAGACTTTGTCATGTACAGCCTGCTCTAGTTGCTTTCTTTCTTAAAGAAACACCAGGGCAGTGGGGAAAGAAGTGGGGAGAGCTTTGCCTTCTTCCATTGTGAAGCCAATGCCGTAAGTCAACAGGTTGCAAGGTCCATCCCTTTTGGGAAAAGGATCAGACACAAAATGAGTCCTTTCTTCAATGCGCATTTGCAAAAACCTACACTTGAGACATCCTTGAAAGATCATCTTGCTGTATGCCCTGGTGTGTTTGAAGTGTCTTAGAATATGCCTCCAGTAATTAACTTGGCAGTCTAGCCACAGCGTAAACAGCAAAACTCACAGAAGAAGCTGGGTGACTACTCAGAGGCTTTAATCCACCTGGAAACCCTTTGATCTCAAACAGGACTGCTCTTCTACCAATACCTGAGCTGTAATGTTAACTCATACACTTTTACAGAAGGTGTAGTCCCTTTAGACTTTTTAAACTTAGCATCTGAAGCTACTTAGTATGGATTTTTGCCCCATCTTTTTTTAAGAAAAAAAAAAAAGTCCATATAATGTTTAGTGTAATAAACCCCTGAAACCTGCCTGAAGTGTATAGGCTCTGCTACAGTACAAATGCCATTGCCTATACTAAGTGAATAATGGATAATGAGTATTTCATTCCACACATTTAACTTTTGGTTCATGAATTGCCCAAAGGCAAGTCACATTAGTCATAATCACTTGCTGAGTAATTTCCACAAATTAGTTCTGGTCTGTAGCTCCATTGCTAACAGTGCTTTGTTATTAATCATTATTATAAATTGATTCCTTCATCGGCTGGTTGTATTAACTTGTAGGTGACAAAATACTGCTTTTTTCCCTGATGGGATAGACACAGCACGTAGACCTGAAAGGGCAGTAAAAATAGCCAGCCCCACAGCTTAAAATTTGTCTGCTGTGAGTTCTGAAAAGTTGCTTAAATTGCATGTATTCAACCAATAAACTCATTCGCAGTAATGAAGCAAAAAGAAGCCTGAATGTACTGAGTCTGATTGGCCACCATCCCAGCCTGCAAAGCAGCTGCAGTTGGCTCTGGACACTACCGCTCTCGTTCCAGTCAGGAAGATCAGGGGCTCAAAAGCTCCTACACATTGTGCACTGCCATGTATGGAACTACTTCTTAGGGCAGTAGGGGTGTCTGAGGAAGGAAGAAATGAGGCAGACGTGGAACAGAGTGTCATGCTCTTTTTGAGGCAGGACACCAGCTTCTGGTTTTCACAAAGTGACAAAGGTAGAAGGAGTTGGGAGATACCGTCAGTTCCTACATCAAGTTTCTTCCAGTTTCTGCGGAGAAGAAAAATAAAAGCCTTGTAACTGTGCTCAGCAAACAACCCCAGAACCTTAAACACCTTTTCCACAGTCCCTGTGCCAAAGACCACTAGAGCAGATATGAGCGAGTATGACGGGTGAATGATGGTGGAGTTCCTCCTCCAATTTTCATGTAAGAATACAAGTATGTTGCATAGCAGTCTTAAGGAACATTTTTATGTGGTTGTGATAGACTAAAATGCAGAAAATTCTTTAGCAATTCAAGTACAAACTCATGGAGTTACTTATTTTCCTAGCTGTAGATCACTGTCACAGTTTTTGGACTGGCTGCTGCTCTAACACGATTACAGCCACCAATCTTAGGTGTTCTGTTGGCAGTCCTGCAGTGTTCTTTGCTCTTATAAATACTGTCTCTTTTTTATAGATACATTACAGATCTTTGTTCCCGACCCAGTGTTGAAGACCAGAAATACATTTTTGCAGGCTCACTGGTTCACACTAATAATTTGCAAATTATTGCAGTAATCAACAAGCGAAAGAGAAATATTTAGAATGATAGTACAACAGTGCCCTGAGTATTACAGAACAGCCTGTTCTCTGTCCCTCGGGCTCCTCTTGTCTGTCTATTGTCCCTCTGCTTCATACATTTCTCCAATGATTGGATATCGTGTGCTACTCATTCTTGTTTAGGAGACAATTTGGGGAGCCTGTTGCTAGTTTATGAGCCCCTTTAATGGTTTTAATTCTGTTGGACCTGACTGACAGAAACAAATGTTACATTCCCAAGTGCTTTGCAGTGAAACCAGGATTTGCTCAGGTCCTCAGACCCAGCAGATTGTTTATGTGCTCTGGAATTCTCCTTTGTGAGTATCATTTTTGAAGCACTGCTTCATTTGACCCTGGACTGATAACTTCTGCTTCATCAGTGGTCTACAAGCACTTTTTATCACATATGCCTGACCGGGATTGAGGCTGTTTATATAGGTAGCAAAGAAGCTACTGCTCTGTGAACATTTCTGACATAGTGGAGTTACACCACTCATTCTTTAGTAGCTTTTACAAAAGAAATTCCTGGGCACAGCCAGGCACTTCTTTAACTTCGTGAGGAGTCAGCCTAGCAGGCCTTGAAGCCGCAACTCCATTCTCTTTTATTTGTTTTCTAGCCCCTAGAGCAGCTGCTTATCCATTGTAATCCCTGAATTGATCCTGTCATTGCAGTTCAGGGAATCAGAAAAAATATCTCATAGGGGAGAAGAATCACTTGGCTATAAATCTGATAGTTTACAGCTCCATAGGCAAATGCTGAAAAAAGGCTTCAGAGAACAAAAACCCATCTGAAAATGCAGTAAGAAAGCCTGTCCGCCCAAATGGAGCTATTCTTACTTTACAGAAGGAAAGAATTAGCTCAGTAGCCAGGACTATGTGCATTTTACCTTGCACATACAGAAAATACATCTGTATAGTCAGATGCTTTAGTCATCAGTCCAGATTTTACCCTAACTCATAGTTAGGGTTCCAGTCAGATGTGCGTATAATATTTTGGAGACACAGGCAACAACAAAGGTTATTCACTAGTATATCAAAACACATTTGTAAACCACTTGCCAGGCTCAGAAGGAAAATGTTCCAGGAAAACTTGAGTAGGAAAATGCAAGATAGAACAGGATAGCCCATGTAGTGAGTGTATTGTTCTCACAAGACAGAGAAAGCCTGAACTTTCTGGAATGGGAGGAATCTGCTTCCTCTTTTACTGGTGAGGAAGCCTGAGTTCAACAAAGTCATCAGCACAGCCCCCGTGGGAGCAGGATTAGACCATGGGATTACTATTCCGTTTCTAGTGCAATGCAGCAACAACTACAAAATGAACCAAGCCATAAATAGTTTAATAAGAAACAAAATAGGGGGTTGGTTAGGTCTTTTTAATGAGTAAGTTAAAGACTGTTTCACGTCTGTCAATATACTCAGCCCAGTGGCATCTGTATTTGTAAGAACGGATATTCAATTACTGTATAATAGTTTATGAGTTTTTCCTCAGTGACTCTCTTGAGGATAGCCTATGACTTCTTTCCTGCAGTGTAGAGCCCTGTGTAAAATTATACCAGTGTAAGTAGAGTAGCAAGACCATTACCGTGTTACAGTTCCACAAAGATCTGCAAAACTCAAAACTTCAAGCTGTGCATTGTTCGCATTCTGTTCCTGCTAGTGTTATGGCTGCTGCAATCCTATGAATCAATCCTGATTTATTGGCATAATTATTCTTACCAGCCCACTGAAAAGCAAATAAATACTGAAAAGTTAGAGCCAATTAAATGTCTAGTGTGCTCAATCAGAAACTTAAATTACTTTGCACCAGCAACTAGGACTACTTTGTAAGTCCTTCTAGAAAGCACAGGGAATCCCACACTTAATTGCTACTGGAGCATTCTGCTGCAGATAAAGGGCAGCTGAAGGAGATTTGCAGTCAGAACTGCCAATTAAGGAACTTAATGGGCAGGAGCAAGTGAGGATGAAATCAGTCCTGATCCTGAAAACATTTGCAAGAGTGAGGACATTAGAGGGGGGCTGTTCTACTCTTTCCAGGTACTACATCACAGCTATAATTATCCACCAGTGTCAGAGTCAACAGGAATCATTCTTCCTTCATTCTTTCTTTGCAAATGTACCAATAGAAACCTAAAATTCTGTTGCACACTATATATGGGCATATGAGGAATGTTTGTGTACATATGTATATGTGACTATGTTTCTTGTGTTTCTCAAGCATACGGATGTAAACGGAAACCCCGTATATCCTGAGAAAGCCTATGACATGCTGATAGACCCCACTAGCAAAGAGGATCACTGCTTGCATTACTGACTGTGCATTCCCTTTTAAAAGACCCTCTGAAATGCCAAGCCATTTCAACTGATGGCATCATGACAGTAATTATATTCTGAACTTTACAACTGTCATAATTTCTCAAAGAAATCCATTCATAGTGATGTTAAAGACAAGGCTGGCTTTGGCACATGTATTGCTGTATACAACTCAGTAAGTATAAAAACTGGAATTGCTAGGTAGTAAAGCATAAAAAAATTGCTGTCTTCATGGGCTGTAACACAGATAAATCATATAAACAATTTTGTCCAGATGCTAAATGTAAATCATTGCGGAGTTATTCTAGTTATTTTCAATGACAAGCATCAATCATCGCTTTTGATAGATACACGGTCACAGACTTGATGAGAGGGCTAAGCATCTTCCTTTCATGCTAAATGGAAGAAGAAATTAAACACCTGTTTACGACAGAGTAGTGAGGAACAACCAGAGGCCGCTGCCCAAGAAAATAGCTTTAATTACAAAGTATGAGCCGGACTAAGCCCAGTGGTCTAAAAAAGCTGGGGATTTCTTTCAGTGATTTGAATGGGAAAAAAAGGACTATAGGATTTATGCAGCCATGGATGTATTCCTTGGGAAAAATCAAGGAGACTGCTTTCTTCCCAGGCTCACTTTCCACAGGCACAGAACAAACTGAAGGAAAACCTGAAACTAGTGAAGAAAAAAACTCCCTGGTCTGGTTTCTGCCTTGGCAAGGCAGCAGAGCTTTGTGTACATCGTTTGTGATATGTAGGCTTATAACAATGAAATGTTTGTATTCTTGCAAAATTATCTGCATCACTTTTAATTTAGGAAGAAATTCTGAATTCTCTTAGCTCAGCACTAGAATCTTTTAAAAACATTTGTCCCTTTGCCCTGTGCTGACATTTCATCACCATACTGACCAAAAGCTAGAGACATGACTAATGAGTTCAGGGTTTCTGTAGCTTGGAAGGTATCCAGGTAGGAGCTGATACATTTATATTCTTGAGCTGTCTTTAACAGCTCGATTTAAAAAGAAACTGCCTACAAGGAAAACAGTCCTTTGGGTTTGCTTTCCTAAGAACAGGTTGAATCCCAGGGACTTTTATGGGATGAGTGAGGTTGAAGAAAAGAATGCACAGTTCAAAAAGAGTGCTTACTATGTAGTCACAATTATTAATTATACCTTTTTTGTTAAATAAAGCAATAATGTGTTTAAATCCTCTAGGAAAAGGGGTCTGTATGCTTTTACATACCATTTCTTCTCATAGAAAACAAGTTAGGATGCTCATGCCTCCAGTGAGATTCTGGGAAAGAGCGTTCACTGGGCATCTGCTTATCCACCACTGTCCCTGAGAACTGGTACCTGGAGTCACACCAGAGTGCAGCAGCAGGTGGTGAGTAATCAGCCTCCAGATCCCAAGTGTGAGCCTGCTGAAAAATCCTGCCTGGACCTCTGCTTATTGTCCAGAGGCTTAAAACAGCCCAAGACCCTCTAAAGGCAACCTGCTACCTAACAGATAAGAAAAGACATGCAAAGGAGCCGGTTCTGAAAAGGAGATGAGTGTATTTAGGCTTGCAGAAATACTCTAAAGCATAGCTTCTCCTCTAGCCTCGAGATACCAGGTGAATTGAAGGTTGAAATGTTTGGCTTTGTGTTCAGGGGGTTCTGTAGGATTTCTGCATCTGTTCCTTTTGTAGCTGGAGAATCTTCTCCCCACCTAGCAAATTCCACCACCCATACTGCACATAATGTCATTTGGCACTGACTGGTGCACGGTTCATACTACTATATAACAGCTAATGTGTAATGTGTGGTGATAACAACACCCCACCGTGAAAAGGATAGGAGAATAATTCATATCACTACCAGTCGCTAGCCAGTGGAGCCCAAGATGGAAATGCAAGGCATGCTTGCCAGGGGAATGATGCTGAAAGAGTAATGACTCCCATGAAGCCCTCTGTACCTATGGGAGATGCAGTGATGAAGTCTCCTAAAGCTTGCAGTGAGTAAAAAGATAGATGGACTTGCTCAGTCCAAACATGTCTGCTCTGAAATCCATCTTCCATTTGTCAGTTTTCAAGCGCTGTCTCTGTGTCATGCCAAGGACAAGCTGAAAGCTGCAATATAAATAACATGTCTGCTGGAGAAATGTGTTTCTTGTTATATGCTTTATAAAGCAAAATTAACTCAGCAACTGAAGTGGTGCTCTGGACAGCACAGGTAACATCTGCCAGATGAGCACTTAATGCTTCGTTTATGTTGCAGAGGATGAGAAGTGGGAGTCAAATAAAACCAAATTACCCAAATAGGAAACTGAGCTGAAGAGGAGCAATTTGTATTCTGAAAATGGGATTTTTTTTTTTTGGTCTCACTTCCAGGACAATGCCAAGAGCGAAATACTGCTTTTTCACCAGCAAATGATAGCAGTGTGCAATATACTGCTGACTTCATTAAAAGTTAAAAGAAGAATTCTTCCCTTGGAGACACTAATGTGAGGGGCAATTAGAATACTGCAGAAATTAAAAAGCTTGTGATCTTGTGACCAATAGAGTGAATACTGGTTGGTTTACCCCCTCCCATTTGCCAAAATTAATCCTGAATAGCTCTCAAGAAAAAAGACAAGTTTCAGGTGTATCTCAATCATGACTTCTTTTTCTTTTTTCATTTTTGTAACTTCTATTTCCAATTTTGTGTTATTAGATATTGCCATTGCCCAGGAAACACTTCAATTGCTCTTAGCTTGTATATGACATTTTGCTGTTATTTTTATAAAGATGGCTCAAGCTCAGCTGATTGTTACACTGTTACTCCAAGAGCAACAAATATACTCTCTGTGATGTGTATTTTTAGGAATAAACCTTGGAAGTCAAACACACATTTCTAATTAACCATGTGTGAAATCAACCATGTTGAATTAGAGGGGAATGTTACTGGTTGCCTGTAATTATTCAAAATACAGAAGATAGATAGATAGATAAACTAACAAACAAACATAAGATGTTAGCACAGTGAGAGGATCTTTATTTATAAGCAGCATTTAGCACCATTTAATTCATGAGTTCAGTTCCTACTGACCATCTGTCATAGCTGGTGTCAGCTTCACAATCCTTGTGAACTTTGCCAGTCCTGGTGTTAGACTTCAAAAGATGCTGTGCCCACCCACCACTATCACACGGATCCACAGACCATATTGAGGCAGCGTGAAACAAAGAGGGCTTTTGGCAGGAAGAGCCTGCCCCTGCATTTCAGGGGTTTTGGCCTTCCAAAGTAGCAGGCATTTAATTGGATTAACTAGACTGAAGTCTCTACTGCTTGAAGAGGTAGCATCAAGTTCAGCATCAGATGGTTTCTGGGTAGCAGAATATTACTACTCAGAGCCATTTGAGAAATAGTGGGAACTAAGCCCCTGCTCCAAGACTGTACTCTCTTCAAATGAGGTTCATAACAAGACCAGGTGAAATGCATTAGATATTTTCAAAATAGCTTGTACGGCAAAGAAGAACCAGGAGCTGTTAAAATATAGATGATAATAGCCTCTTTAGAAATCTGGAAGGCAAGGAAGGAAGGAGGGGACACTCATGAGCTGTATCCATGACTTTCATCAATGCAGCCTAGCACAGCTGATTGCAACAAACTTCAAAAGATACTTACCAAGTATTAATTCTTTTTTAAATTCTCTAAGAAATCTGGGACATGGTCCCTCTGAATTCCTGTCTTTGCATTCAGCTCCAAACTTACATATTTTTAAGGCCTGTGGATCTTGACATGCATATTTGTCACATTGACACAGAGGCTGTTGCTGAGACTCATTTCCATTGTCCCCTGAGACTATCCAGCAGCTCTGCAAAGAGGTTTGTTAACTTGTGTTCTCCCCACTATCCTCACACTGGATGAGGATGAACTGTTCTCACCTCTGATGACCACTGTGTGCATCTGTTGTTGGTACAGCTGAGCAGTACAACATTATTTTGCTACACGGTGCAAAACACAGAGTTTCAAGTCCCTGTTTGCAAACTTTCTTGCTTTCTTGAAAATTCATATTTTGAGCTGAAAATTCCAAGTGTATTTCAGATTTGACAGCAAAAGAAAGTAAAAATGGACAAGAAGCATCCCTTAGGTATGCACAGATATAGATAGCACATTAATAATTATGGTATCATTTAATAGCTATTTTTTTTTTACAAGATTATAATAATTTTTTATCCTAATTCTGTTATTTTGACATTTTATATAAAATTATTGTGTAGATCACTGCTTCCTTCACAGTACTGGTGACCTTAGAATCATAGAATAGTTAGGGTTGGAAAGGACCTTAAGATCATCTAGTTCCAACCCCCCTGCCATGGGCAGGGACACCTCCTACTAAACCATGTCACCCAAGACTCCATTCAGCCTGGCCTTGAACTCTGCCAGGGTTGGAGCATTCACAACTTTGTTGGGGAACTCATTCCAGTACCTCACCACCCTCACTGTGAAGAACTTCTTCCTAAACTTCCCCTGTTTAAGTCTGAATCCAGTACCTCTTGTTCTATCATTACAGTCACTGATGAAGAGTCCCTCCCCAGTATCCTTGTAGGCCCCCTTCAGATACTGGAAGGCTGCTATGAGGTCTCCACGCAGCCTTCTCTTCTCCAGGCTGAACAGCCCCAACTTTCTCAACCTGTCTTCATACAGGAGGTGCTCCAAGCCGCCTCATCGTCCTCGTGGCCCTCCTCTGGACTTGCACCAATAGCTGCACGTCCTTTTTATGTTGAGGGCACCAGAACTGCACACAATACCCCAAGAGCAGAGTAATGGGGCAGGATCACCTCCTTCTGTTACTGACTTCTGATCTCTTTATTATCAAGAAAGAATAAAATTTGGGTAGACTTTGCAAACAGCACTGATATATGCTGCACTTTCTACGTCTCTTTAGTGTTGTTTTCTTTTACTGCCTTAGTGAAAGTAGAAAATACCTTGTGAAATAAAAAGACTCATGGAATCCATAGGAGCTAATATATAAGGAATGTATAATAGTCTGAGGAGATTCATGAAGCTGGAGGCAGCTTTTGTTTCATGCCGTTTGAGGAGGTACATTCTTGAGACTGTTCTCTCTTCCCATTGGCAAATTTCCCACTAGAGTTGTGGTAAGCTGGACACAGTCATTTCTCAAAATCTGCTCCATTAGCATAGATGTCGAGCTGGACCAGCCAATACAGTTCTATTGTCTGTACCATGCCCGGAGTGTTTGCCTGCAAAGCTTCAAGCGTGCCATCTCCTGGATTTCCCCACCTGCACTGAATGCATATGAATTACAGGTTGGTTCCTGCACTACAGGTGGACTTGTGGCAGCCCAGCAGCCCCTTCCACATCGTTGAAGGTACAGTCACTGATGTGCGAGTACAGCAGAACACGTCCCGAAGTCTACTGCCCTACCTCCAGCAAGCAAACATCCAGTACACGTAAGCCTGTGCTTTGCTTATTGCGCCTTGCACCAGAGATCTGGCCTTCAAGGCAGGTCTGCAACTACCATGCCAAGTGCACTTGAGAATGCGTTCCACATCATAGCAATTAGGCTGGCAGACTGCTAGACATTGCCAAGAAAACAACCATTTTAATGGGAGAGCAGAAAATCTCCCACAGGCAGGCAGTTTTAATTAAATGTCCTCCTTTGGAGTCAAGCTGAATTGTTTTCAATGTGTATGAAGTCACATATGTTAAGAGAGGGATGGTAATTACTAACTTTACAGCCTGCTTTGCCTCTCTGTATTTAACAGGAGCAAGGTTTGTTTACAAGTGTGCTGCTGCAAACACAGAGGCAAGCCTTCTTCATGAATTATAGAGGAATGTATTAGTTCTCTTTTAAACTCCATCCCTTGTGACCCAACACAGGTCATCCAGAGCAAATACACTCTAAGGATCACATATAGTCTATAGCATTTCTTAAAAGCTTTCAAGACAGTTTTGGAGCATACTTATGATCTCATATTTATCAATATGATATACTAGACAAGACTAATGATCTTGTTATTAAAGCCTTTTTAATGAAATGCCTAAGCATGTCAATCAACTGATGAGTTATTTGAATTCTCAAACATTTGCTGAATAAAGTCCTCTGTGAAGCTATATATACTTATTTCTCAGTGAGGAAAGGATAGCACGAATCGTATTGTATATTATATGTATTATCAGAATTCCATTTTTATTATGACAATGGTCTCTTATTAATTCTTCATTCTAAAAATACTAAAACAGACATAATGAAATAAATTATGCATGCCCAGTAGCTGAAGTTCAGAGGGAATTTCATGTGGGTGCAACACTGCTTCAGTTTTTTGTTTAAATATAAGATGGGAATTTCTGTAATTGTTTTCCTGTGTCCCTTAATTGCTGTGCCCCAGCATTTGTAGTCGCGTCTGCTGCTGTTCCTGCTCACAGTAATCACCTTTAATGAAATGACAGAAGGTGATTTTATACGTGTTACAAACGTTCCCTGTACTTGAAGACCTTTACTTAGGTTGCAGAGCAGTGTGTGCAAGGGCAAGAACTGCAAAAGCAAAGGGTCTCTGCAGTTTACCTGAAACAGAGTGCTACAAATACTAGAACAACATTACATCTATTTTCCACAGGGAAAATTTCCTCTCTGACATTTGCTGCACAAGATCTTTGGGCTTAGAAGGAAGCTGAGCAACATTTTGTCAGCTCCAGACTTTTTGCTCTTCATCTCCTCACTGCCTCTTTCAGACTCCTTGTATGCTGGGTCCCCACACCAGGAACAAAACCCTGCAAAGCCTTGGATGAACATGTGCTTGTCCCGATAAGCTCCTCAGATCTGTAACTCCACAAGAGCAGGGAGGATCTGCCATGAGAGCAGCAATAGCTATAACCAGGGAATGGCGGAGTGGGGCTGCTGAGACAGCTGTGCACAGCCTGCCCCCAGCGCAGCCAGGGTAGGGACCGCAGCCCTGAGCTGGGGTGCAGCTCCACAGCCAAGGGGCTGAGGTGCTGGGCAAGGCTTCAGGCAGCTCCTTTTCTCATGGCTGTTTTTCCCATGTTTAAAAAATTTATTTGTATTTTTCACACAGTATTTGCAAATGAGTTAAATTGCTACATCCCTTTGGGAGCCTTTGGGAAAAGGTGAGGCACACACCATGTAAAACTTCAGGCTGACACCTAAACTGTGACGAATTTTTAAAGACAGGGAGCATTCAGCCCTAATGCTGAACAAGGCCACCAGCCCTTGCCTGTAGGACAGGTTTATCTGTCCCAGTGTTTGACTATATGACAAGATGACGGTCATGTAAACAAGCCAGGCATCAGATGAGCACTTACTCCACCAAGTTGCCTCAGTTGTAAGTTCTCTGGCAATGAAACCACCTAGGTTGTATTCAGACCTGAGTGACTTAAAAGCCTTTGCGTTATAAGCACAAACGGTACACAGTCATTTAAGATTAAAGAAAGGTTATTGAATCTCATTTGGAGTACAGTCACATCAACAATCAGGAGTTGTAAAATTAAAACTATTATTGTAAAAGTGAACAAACAGAGCTTGATCCTGGTAGGTACTTATATTAATCAGAATTCAACAAAGCAGGCAAGTATTTTTTTAACATATTAAATACCTTAATGACTTGAATAAAACCACTGCTTTGACTTAACTACAGGCTTAAATACTTTACAGTACTGGTCTTAGAGTGTATAGCAACTCAAGACTATAAGCCCTTAGTTTGATTAATGAAACTGGTAGATGTAGATGTAGAACAGTATCATTCCTAATTATACAATTATTTCACTAACACGTTTGAAGCTGGGCATAACCTTTACTTTGATATTATATGTAGATAGACCTATTTTAGGTATCTGCTGCACAGCTGAGTTAGGATCAGAGTGAATACAGTTTCTTTCCATCTTTTTCCAGTCATTGCAGCTAATGCCTCAAAACTTTAAAAGGTTGAATGTGACCATCATTTTACAGGAATGATGGTATGGTGATTACACTACCATGCTTTAGGAGAAGGTAGTTATACAAGGATGACTGGCAGTTTTACAAAGATGTTGTCATACGGTGATGTTGTTACTGATGTCAGTGACAATATTCCCAGCTCCTGCCACTGTATAATGGAAAAGATAGATGTTCCAACTTCTTCAATATAATTATTTTCTATGTTTTTTATATTATATTTTTATATTTTATCATAAAACTTGAAAATTTTCAGCTTACACCACTGTCAGCATTTTGCTCTTAATGCAAAGAACCTCTCACTTTTTATTGCAAGCAGATTTAATTTTCACTAATGTTGTTTCCTGCTTTTTCCTGAGTTATTTTAAAATAACTGGCAAGCATCTACTGCAGAGCAGATAGGGTAGACAGCAAACCACACTTAAGATTTTTTCTTTGTTGCTTGTTGTGTTTCAGACAGAATAATAATACTGCTACGTTCTTCATTTTTTTGTTGTGCCTCTACAACTTGTAGGTATATGTAATGTTCCATGCCAGTACAATAACTCCCAAGAGAAAGTATGTGCATGTTTTTCTAAGCCTAAAAAGATTGTTTTTAATGGTTTTGAAATCAATTTTTGAAGATCCATGATTACTTGTTATAACTGAATTACAAAAGAAGAGAGCAAATGCTGCTCCATAAACAAATGAAAGCGGCTTCTCTGCACTGGCTATGTTATTTACATCATTCTGTTTTATTCACTTGACAAGGTCATTGTGGTTTTTGAAGGCATTGTTGCATTTCAAAGCAGCTGGAGTATTTATGTAGCTGCATATATTAAAATATGCTTGAAGCACTCTATTGTCAAAATATAACAGATGAAGAAGTAATGTCAGAATGGTTTAACTACTCCTATATTTCTTCTAAATGTGATTGTTGTTCTGCTTTAGCCTGTGTGTTCTACTAGCTTTTCAGTAATGCCACTGTCATTTTTACCTAGGATTCTCATATCAGACTTACAAGAAGCAGTAGAAAACCAAACTGGACTGAGGTCATACAGGAATCGAAGGTCCCTCTCTGAGTATAATTATGAAGTGTATCACTCCCTGGAAGAAGTACGTGAAAATTCATATTGCCTCTCTTATCCACCACACTGTTGCTTTTAGTAAGGCTAAGATTTCTCTCTCCGCAAATTATGGTTACCTGTTCATCTTCAGAAGTGTTCTAAATGTTTATTCTTCAAAAATAACTACCTTCTTGAAAATAAATATATTTTTTAATACTTGTATTTAAGGCTTATATTTACATGTAACTATCTTTGACAGCTTCTGAGTTTTGTTTTTAAAGTAGGCCTTTTACTCTGATGAAATAAGAGATTTTATTGAGTGATTAGTCTCACCAAGTCTTTTAACTAAGACAAGCGCTAAAGTATTTGCACAGGAGGCCCAAAGACTTAAAAACACTTAGATTACAGACTCATGTATAAGGGATACCATCCTGGATGATAGCTGGGTAAATAATTTCTGTTGATTTCAGAGTGCTCACATACACAGTTTCAGTCTGCACCAAAACAAAGTCAGGAGGCAGAGCTTAAAGGATGCTGCAGCAAAATGAGATCTGGTGCCTGTGAATCAACTATTGCAGGTAGTATTAAATCCTGCAGGTCAATCTCTTCGCCATACTGTGTTCTTACAGACAAGCTCAAGGACCTTCTTCCTTCATTCCATTAATATTTATTGCAAATGGCAGATCGGCCCCATCGCCAGATTTTTTACAGACAAATAATGCATTTCAACAATAAAATATTTCCAACAAAAAAAATGGGAAAAAAATCCCATGTAACTGAAAGCTGCATCCAGCCTCTGGCAATAGAGCTATTGTACTTCATATTGTACTATATAGAGCAGTAGTACTTCAAGTGTAAAAACAAAACCAAACAAACAAGGACAAAAAGAAAAACTACAGGAAAACCCAAAAACATACAGAGGACTGAGAGCTGAGGTTAATAAATGTGTTAGAGTTGCTTCCCATGAAATGCAAAAATTGAAGCAACACTTTCATTTCTGTATTTGCAGATCCAGGATTGGATGTATCACCTGAATAAAACTCATTCAGACCTTGTTCACATGTTCTCTGTTGGAAAATCCTATGAAGGGAGGCCACTGTTTGTACTCAAGGTAAAGATTAAACAGTTATTAACCAGACTAAAACCTGTAATCAGGGACAGGCACTTTGTTACTTATGTTACAGAATGTACACTAGACATGCAGGTTAACAGTGTTTCCTAAGGATGAGTTGCTAAGATCCAGGTATCTCTCTGAGTATCGTCTTTAAAGAACAACAAAAAAAAGCTGGAAAACTAAAAGCCGAATCCTATTTACTTGTATTGGATATGCATGGAGACAGATTACAGGGCAAGTTCAGTTAGCAGGATTTGGATTTAAGGGAATTGAAAAGTTTTGTGTTCATAGACAGTTTGAAAAGCAGTTACACTGGAGAGGAACCCCAGAGGACTCTGGAGCCCTTCTCAGCATGTGCCACATAGGCTTCCTCTTTAGCTACTGACATAATTTCAGGGCTGTATGCTTTCAACTCACATTATTAGGACCATAGATTGGAGGGTGTCAGCAAGTTAACAAAAAAAAAAAAAATTATTTTCAATGTACTTTTTTTCATCTGCTGTTGCAGAGCTCTGAAAATTTGAATCTCTATCAGGCTATTTATGTAGCATCTTTTTTCCTCACCCTGCTCTATGTGATATTTAAGGATATCATTTCTCATAAAAGAGGAAATAACAGATCTCACTTTTACTGGTTGTTTTTTTTTTCCCATAGAGCATCTGCATTATGTTGGCATACGTGCCTATCATGATCATGGCCATACCTTTGAAAACAATATATTTGTGTTCCTTTATTTGAGGAAATTCAAAATGGTTTAGTGTTTCTAATATTCTATGATTTTCTTATTATTGTGTTTCACTAATGACGTGAGATCTATTGATATTTCCATGAATATTCACACTTGAAGTTAGGTAAAAGATCACGGCCCTACAAGAAAGCTGTCTGGATAGACTGTGGGATTCATGCAAGAGAGTGGATTGGCCCTGCCTTTTGCCAGTGGTTTGTGAAAGAAGTAAGTGTTTAACGATTTACAGTCATGCAGTTCCTTCAGTTCAATAAACTTGCATTTTTGCTATAACTGATCTAACATATTATTGATAAGAAAAATAAATAGCTATTATATCACCTTTTTATATTTTTTTAATTTTTTTTTATTTGTAGAACACTTAAGTGCTTGATAAATGAATCTGGTAGCAACTGCCAGACACAGCTAGGCACAGGACAGAAATATGCCAGACACATATTGGCAGACATATGAAGTAGGATTTTATTCCAAGACCTAAAAATGTGAAACTGTAATTCTAGTAATGATACAGGTAAATCGGTGTCACCGTGTGCTACTTCAGATCAGTTCAGCAATATCTTTGCTTTAAGGATTTAGATCAAGAAAGACACTTCTTTTTTCTGTAATTCCATAGGAATAGGAAGCTAAAATCACAGAATCATACAAAAGAATCATAAAATTGTTAAGGTTGAAAAAGACCTTTAAAATCATCGAGTGCAGCTGTTAACCTAGCACTGCCAAGTCTACCTCTAAACCATGTCCCTAAGTGCCACATCTACATGTCTTAAATACCTCCAGGGAATGTGACTCAACCACTTCCCTGGGCAGCCTGTTCCAGTGCTTAACAACCATTTAGGTGAAAAATTTTTTCCTAATATCCAATCTAGACTTTCCCTGGCACAAGGTGAGACTGGTTCCTCTTACCCTATCAGTTGTTGCTTGGGAAAAGAGACCAATACCCTCCTTGCTACAACCTCCTTTCATGTAGATTGTAGAGAGTGATAAGTTCTCCCCTGATCCTCCTTTTCTCCAGGATAAACAACCACACATCCCTCAGCTGTTCTTCACAGGACTTGCTCTCTAGGCCCTTCTCCAGCTTCACTGTGCTTCTTTGGACCTGCTCCAGCACCTCAATACTAAACCTGTAGTGAGGGGCCCAGAACTGAACACAGTATTTGAGATGCAGCCTCACCAGTACCGAGTATAGGGGGGGCAATCACTTCCCTGGCCCTGCTGGCCACACTGTTGCTGATACAGGCCAGGATGCCATTGGCCTTCCTGGCTACCTGGGCACAAGCTGGCTT
>NW_009926640.1:33165-76259 GCF_000696875.1 Nestor notabilis
GCCCGCTCTCCCAAAAGCCTGTAGCATTGTGTGCGGTTGTTGGGGCCCAAGTGCAGAAACTGGCACTGAGCCTTGTTTAACTTTGTACAATTGGCCTCAGCCCATTGATCCAGCCTGTGCAGATCCCTCTGCAGAGCCTTCCTCCAGCAGATCAACACCCCCAGCCAAACTGGGAGTTGCAAACTTACTGAGGGTGCACTTGATCCCCTCATCCGAATCATCAATGAAGATATTAAACAGAACTGGCCCCAGTACCGAGCCCTGGGGGACACCACTTACCGGCTGCCAACTGGATTTAATTCCATTCACCATTACTCTTTGGGCTTGGCCATCCAGCCAGTTTTTACCCAATGAAAAGGGCACCCATCCAGGCCGCGAGCAGCCAGTTTCTCCAGGAGAATGCTGTGGGAAATGGTGTCAAAAACTTCACTAAAGTCTAGGTAGACAACATCCACAGCCTTTCCCTCATCCACTAAGCAGTCACCTTGTCATAGAAGTCAAGCAGGACCTGCCTTTCATAAATACATACTGACTGGGCCTGATAAACAGGTGTTGTTTTATATGCCACACTATGGTACTCAAGGTGATCAGCTTCATAACCTTCCCTAGCACCAAGGTCAGAATGACAGGCCTTTAGTGCCCCAGATCCTGCTATCCTCTAGTCAACTGGGACCTCCCCAGTTAGCCAGGACTGCTGATAAATGATTGAAAGGAGCTCAAGTGAGCACTTCTGACAGCTCCCTCCGTACTCTTGGGTGGATTGAATCCAGCCCCATAGATTTACGTATGTCTAACTGATATAGTGGGTCACTGGCCAGTTCCCCTTGGACTATGGGGTCCTCAATCAGCTCCCCATCCCTGTCTACCAGCTCAGGGAGCTGGGTACCCTGAGAACAACTGGTCTTACTACTAAAGACAGAGACAAAGAAGGCATTAGTTACCTCAGCCTTTTCCTCATCCTTTGTCACTACTTTCCCCCCTGCATTCAGTAAAGGATGGAGATTCTCCTTAGTCCTCCTTTTGTTGCTAATGTATTTATAGAAACAATTTTTATTGTCTTTAATAGCAGTAGCCAGATAATTTCTAGTTGAACTTTGGCCCCTCTAATTTTCTCCCTGCATAACTTCATGACATCCTTGTGGTCCTAGTGAGTTGCCTGCCCCTTCTTCCAAAGGTCATAAACTCTGTTTTTTCCTGAGTTCTGGCCAAAGCTCTCTGTTCAACCAGGTGGTCTTCTTCCCAGCCTGGGGAGGAAGAGCAGCTTCTGAGCAGCTATCCTACCCAGGAGAACAGGCTGCAGTAAACAAAGGAAGATGTTTGGCACAGGCAGGCACTGGTGGGAAAGCCTTATTGCTCAAATACGTATTCCTTGCTGAGCTTTTCCCATAAAGCACTACAGTGTGGCAGGAAGGTAAAAATCGTAACATTTCTCTGTAGACCTTATAGGCTGTCTATGTGTATATAAAAACCTTCTGGTTGTTATTTGAGATCCTTGAAGAGTAGCTTGCTAGTAAGACTGTTTTGCTAACTATGTAAAAGCATTTTCCTAGATGAAAGAAAGTTTCTGCAGAGTGCCTTGAGACTACAAGAATGTACCACTTTTGTCTGGCCATGTCGGTTATGCA
The DNA here is from genome assembly GCF_000696875.1 of Nestor notabilis. Classification (NCBI taxonomy): domain Eukaryota; kingdom Metazoa; phylum Chordata; class Aves; order Psittaciformes; family Psittacidae; genus Nestor; species Nestor notabilis. The sequence goes on from NW_009926640.1 coordinate 34,791, forward strand.
TTGCCTTTATTCACAAATGATATACATTTTCTTCTTTCCTTAGAGCAATATATCAACCCAGCATTATAGCAAAAAAGCATTAGGATAAGAATACATTATGCTCACAGTCTCCATCATTGTATTAAAAAAGACTGGGAGAGGAGGAAAGACAAGATTGTTAGATTGTTTGGTTTAGGATATTGCTTTTCTCATTAAATGAATTAGACCTTTTCAGTAAGAACTGTGGAAAAACTGAAAGCTGAAGGCCTCTCCATGCTTCCAACTCTGCAATTCTCTTTGGCTGGCAAACTCCTCCCTTAAGCACCTCTGCAGCCCAGCAGCCCACTTTCCATCCCCATCTAGCGCTTATGGGCAGTTCTGAGAAAGAGCAGTCAGCTTGGAAACAGATTTTTCCTGGCATGTTTGTTGACTCTAAGGAATAGCACCACAAGCCTATTGATTTAAGGCAAGCAAAAGGAATTGTTGGATTTATGTGATGTTAGATTCTTTTCTAGCAGGAACAGCATACATGCATCATTTCACCGTGCAGGCAGCCTGAAATATTTTATTGAGCTTTCACTTCACCTTGTGATCTCTGTCACTTGTTTTTATTGAAGTATCCAAACTCCTGTGTAAAACGAGGCTTTTCAGGTTATTTAGTTTAGAAAACAACCTCTCCGTATGAGTGTCGCTTAATATTCAAGCTCAAGACTCTGTGCTACAAACTTGACCAGATATTCCCATTGAGCTTAGGAACCTTCAGAGTCTTGCTTGCACCTCTGGAAGTGGCACCTTCTGAGTGCCAGTGAATTTGCTGCAAGCAGTGGGAGACAGCATCTCCAGTAGGGTGGAGGTGCCAGTGAGCAGCTGGCTGCTAGTATGGATTACCAGGGTATGGGCAGCAACTCCCCACTTTCTACAAAGCATCTGGAGTTGTTCAGCTGAGTAGGACCCAGCTCCAATCTATCTAGAAATGCAAAGCAAACTAAGGTAGAGCAGACCTGGGAAGTGAGGATGTGAGGTTAGATTGTGGGAAGGCAAGAGGCTGCCTGCTATGCAGGCTTGTTTTGTATGCAGACAAACACAATAGAGAAAAAGAAGAGATGAACTAGAGAAAAAGGGAGAAAGATATAGAAGTTAAAGATTAAAAAGAGAAAGAGAATGCACAGGAAAGAGAATTATGTAATATAATTTAGAGTACCAAACCAGCCTACTTGCATTTTGAAACAAACAAAAGGAAAGCAAGGACTATTGTTTGGTTTAGGGGGTTGACTTTTCGTTTGCTTTTCTGTGTGTTTTTTCATTCTAATCCTCTCCAGCATGAGCTCCAGCTTTGGCTCTGTATTCCGTAGGTCTGGTGTTAATAACATCACTGTTTGTTTTTGCAGAAGGTGCCCTGAATGCCTCTAGTCTCTCTGCTAATCAGATGTTCTACCAGGGCTAGTAATACTGGTGGCCTCTGACAAACCCTACCTTATACTCACTGAATTTCAAGTTAAGAAAGGGGACGCCCTGCATGCACAGGATCAGATCTTTAGGTACCAGCTAATGAGCCACAGAGAAGTGTCCATGTGTGTATTGTAGTAGAATACCAGTTATGTTACAGTAGAGTACCATTCAACTTCAATGCTTACTCAGCTGAAAAAGGGTGCAAAAAAGGCCCTGACAGGGAAATAGTAAGAGACCTGGAGTAGTTAGAGTAGGGAAGCAAGAGGAACTGTAAAAAGCAATGGAACAGATTACATGTGGCCTTACTTTGAAGGCTGCCTGCAAAGATAAATTAATCTAATGTAACCCAGAATCTGTGTGCACAGCAAAAGAATTTGGGGAGGGGGGAAGGAAAAAAAATTAAAATCGTACATTAAAATATGTTGGTAAATACTACAAACTGGAAAGAAAGGGACTATATTATGTGTTACTATGTTGTAGAAAGCAGGAGACTTTAGAAACAAAATTTGTGTATGGTTTTATCCCAAATTAAATAGCCCTCATAGAACTAAAGAAGCAAACCCTATAGACTTTTTGCAAGAGTACAATTATATATGTATATGGATTAAATAAGGACACTAACTCCTCTTCACTGGGTGCGTGGTTGTGAGAGGAGAAGCAGAATTCAGATATCGAATTATCCAAACCTCAAATCTAGGATTTTACCATTGTTTTGAAAATCTGAAATATGGTTCACAGGCAGCTATTCAAATTAACATCAAAACTAGATTCGGTTTCGGTTTTAGTGGAAGCAGATGAGGATTCCCATTACATCTGGTTTGACTTTCTTCCCTCTAATAAATGCTGCCATTTGATCCCCGTCAATGATGTATAAGCTTGAAATGTCATTCATACAACATTTTCAGGGATGTGACTTAAAGATGCACTATTCTTTGTTTCTGATGCAGGAATTTGTATTTCAAAATTAGAAAATTCAAGAAAAGCCATTAAAAACCTCCAAGAAGCAAGCACTGATTGTACTTCTTCTTGACATAATGTTCTAAAAATCCAGCGGCAACTGTAAGGGAAACATCCGTTAAGATCAAGTGTATTCCCCTAAGGGAATAATCTCATCAGAGTCTCAGATTAAGGTGCAAATAGCCTCACACTTTGGAAATGCAACAACCTCCACCGTCACTTTATTCTCCCATCCTCAAAAGTGGGCCTATTTAGGAAAAAAGGAAAACTAGCATATCTTGACCGGCTTCAGTATATCTTGCATCTGAGGCATGTTCTTCCATAGACTACCTAGGCTCTTGTATTTTTCAAATGTTTAAGTCTTGAAGACTTTCCTCAAAATAATATTATCATTCTTTGAATGTGAGTCAGCTTAACATTGCATTGCACATAGAAAAGCCGCTTTTCTTTGATGTGAGACTGGATAAGCAGTGCTACCTTCTGCTGCTTCTGGGACAGAACCTAACAATATCTAAGGTCTTTGCTGGAACAATGTTCAAAACTACTTCTGAGTTTTCTGGATTTGATCAAGGTGACTTGATAAGTTTGGTTAGGGCATTGACCTTTCTAGACTACCCATGAATGGTTCCTTCAACCCTATTCACAGACCCACTGAAAAGGAGCTGTATAGTAGAGGAATCCAAACCCCCACCTTTGAAGCCCTGCTCATCCTGCAGCACTGTGTCATCCCTTAAAGATGGGCCATAATAGCTGCCTCATCTGAGAAAAATCCCAAATATGAAATGAATATCAGTTCCAACCCTAACTATTCTATGATTCTGTGATTCTATGCTCTATGTACTTTAAGCTGTGAGATGAATGGCCTAAAGTCCAAATTCTGAAATGTAGGTGGCCAATGATTGCAGTTACATGAGTTCCCAAATTATTCAAGATGATGTGTTTGTGCTTTATCATGCACCCAAGGAGCAGACAGGTAACCCCAGACAAACAATTTAAAGGTTGAAGGCAGATTTTTGACTTTTTTTATTTTGAATGCTGATGTTGGTATTGATTGCTGCCAAAACCAGGCTTGAATCCCATCTTTTCACTCCATAATAATGAGCTAAGAGAGACACACAGACTGTCCAAGATGCAGAATGGCAACACCTGCCCCCACTATTTGCAGCTTGAGACTGATTTATGAGTCACGTTGTGGGATGCATATGGGATGCATAATGCCAATTAGCCAGCCATTAGGCTCATGGACCAGGCCCCAGAGACCAGTCTTTACTAGGAATTTTGCAGGGTTCGAGACCTGAGATTCTTCCTCAGGAATGTTTATGAAGTGCTTGACTGTAAAGGCAGGATACCTAAAATAAGGGAACATACATAAACATCTACAGAGCTGAATAAAGACAACAGTGTGATCAAACACAGGTCCAAGGAGGAGACCCAGACAGTGTCAGTGTTAACAAGGGTTGGCTCTTCTGCACTATGCAGGCCAGGTGGTCAGAAGGCTATAAAGCCGTAAGTATTCCTTCTTTAAGATCTGCTGAAAGCCAGTGTAGCATTTATACTCGTTCTGCAAAATTCCACAGACCATGTCCTGATGGACAAAACATCTGAAATATGCTGCATCAACAGTCAGAGCAACATTCATTCATTCATTCCAGCGCTGAAGTCCACACTGTCAGGAAAAAAGTTTCACATTCTGGATTGTTTCTGGGTCTTGCTAAGGTCCGTCAAAACTAGTAATCTTTTAGGAGTCAGTAAATTTATTTCCCCTTGCTATCCTAACCGCCAGAGCCTCAAAATACTGGCTGATTATGAAATTCAGACACCAGTTTTTCACCCACTTCAGAAATAGTCTGATTTTGGGGGTGTGTATGATAGTTATGTGAAGCAACACAGTAATGTTTGTTAAAGATTATATGCTTGACCTATCATCACTTGTCAACAGATTTAAGTCTTTTGAACAGGTACAGCTGAAATGTCATGTTCCCACAATCCAGGATTTCAGACTAATATTAAAGGATGCTCTTTGCAGCTGTATTTAGTTATTCTTTGAGGCAATGTATTTAGTTCACCCCCATGATAGGCTTTCTGTCTCCAGCTTGGGTGTTTTCCAAGCAGAAGTTTTGAACCACAGAGGAAAGAGGCAAGGATATAACTGCCTCTCTCTCCATGTAAGCCATACATTTATGCCACTCCTATCTTGATGACAGCTACACCACTGTTCTTACCATATCTTTAAGTGCTGGCTCTCAGAAACCTGAAGAGGTTTTGAAATAATTTGAAATTCCAAAGTGAATCAGAGGCATGCAAGGCCAAAAGACACACTGTACCTGTGGCTTGTTCCTTTCAATGTTTAGTTGGATACATTTCTTATTTCGAAGGTCCATTCCCTTCAGCTAAAGCTCTTCAGTTGATCTTGATTTGATTTGAAATTTTTTGTTGGTCTTTAAACCATCGTATCTTCTTGCTGTACGAAATCTTCCTATCTGGGCTTCCCTCCTGTGTATCAGTTTTTAGTTCACCCTTGTTTTAGGAAAGCCAGAAGCTTATAAGGGCTGTATCTTGCCCCGCTGCAGCCTCGTTCGCAGCTGCCAGTGATGATGGCACTGTGAAGACCAGGCTTTTTTCACTGTGAAGGACCAGTCACCTGGTGACAGATCTCTCCACAAATGCTCTGCAGCTCCTTCATACATACAGTACAATCACTGGATCTTAATTTTTATTGTTTACCAAGCTCTTGTCTCCCCAGCTGTCTTTTTAGCCGCCTGACCTCAGAAAAAAATTGACTTCTCTGAGTGCTCCCTATATATCCATTATCTGGAGGAAAAATCCATCTGTTTCATCTATATTTGAAACACTCACCCTTACTTATCTTCAGCTAACTCATTCTTCTCTGTTAGGAGCTTCTGACTAAAACACTATTTGTTTTTTCTCCATCAGAGAGATCACCTCCAGCCTGTTCACTCAGTACTTCATTCATCAGCCTTTCAACAGCAAGAGGCACTGGTACAAATGCAAAATCTGTTTTATCCTTATGATTTTTTTTAATGCTCCAAATGCTGTTCCAGCTATTTGAAGTTTCTGTACAGTAATTACCCCTATGTGTATGTTCTGTATGTTGTTTCTGCTTTGACTCAACTTTCCCCCTGCTGCTCCGCATTTGGTTCAGTTCTGAATGAGTTCAGCTATTCCTGCAGCCATTTTATACTCCACTTCTCTCTGAGTATCTGCATCTGGCCAGCATGTCCCTGCTACTGAAAGCAGACGTTACTACTGTGCACCACTTTCAAGCAGAAGGAAGGAAAATAAAGTAGCAGTGAACACTTCCAACAAGAGTTTCCCAGACTGGGCCCTCAGCTGTGATTCTGATTTTTTTTTTAATTAATAAAATCCAAGCCAATGACAAAAAGATGGAGTGCAGTACCGTGGTATTACCACAACGAGGCATGTGATGCATTGTTTTAAAAGCAGCTGTGGCAAACCACTTTTACACTGTGCAGTATTTCTTTCTCTTTTGATACATGGTGGATTTCCCCAGATTCTATTCAACAGTAAGACAGTTTAGAGAGGGTGCTTTCCTTTGCTGTGACATCTTTGCAATGGCGAAAAAACCACAACAACCCAACAGTTAAAATGGTTTCCAGTTTCCCAAAAGGAAGTAAGTACTGCATTATTTCTCTCGTGCACTTTCAACTACTCAGATGCATCCTCCTGCCTACCCCTTATCTTAAGAAGATAAAAAATACTTTAATTTTGTTTGTAGCTATTTGTTTTTCACAATGCGAGTACATTGTGATAATATAAAGGTGACCTTGCAGCTGTGTTGTGCCTGTAGTAGGAATTCTTCAATGACACTTGTTAGTGCCATCTCCTATGTTAAGTATTAATCACTAGGACATTCAAATTATACCCTGTGAAGGCTTTTGAGCTGCTGAATATGTTCTTCAAGGCATGAAAAGAATTCACATTGTTGCTCCAAAGTATTACTTGCCCTACAGAAGAAATTCAGCTTTATATTTTAGCAGTCAACTCCTGTGTGATGATGCTGAGCAGTTAGGGCCTCAGTAAAACTACTGATATTCAGAAATACTATGGAGCATGAGAAAGAACTACAAAAGAAAATTCTGTGTGTTGGACAATATAGTTGTTCCAGAAACTGAATTCCAAGCAGTAATTTTCATTTTAATTATTTAATGGTGTCTCAACAACTTAATTAAACAGTGTATTCAAGAGAGTTCTGTTGGGTTGCCCTCAGTATGTACTACCTTGAACCAACATAACTAGGACATAAAATTAAAGAATTACGTTTTTCAGAGGTATACTCTTGATGAGTGTCCACAAAGTAGGTGGCCGTTATTTTCATACAATTACTAGTAGAGAAGTTTATGTTGCCCCATTCAGAGCACTCACAGTGCTTCAGAATAATTCAGGCCTTCCCTTTTCCTGCTAGGCAGTCCTTGACGTATTTGGGAACCATGAGGCACTTTTTTATGTACTACCTCTCAGAGTAGAACCAAGAAGTTCTGTCTCCTTTTTCCACTAAGATTTGTGTAACTATGCAGCTTCTTCCCCACAAGATCTTGCATTTGCTTTGGTGGTCCAGACCTTGTCCAAGCCTGCTGGAACTGCTGTTTGCTTCTCTAACATGTCAATTATGCCATTGTCTCCCTGCCTCTTCTCTGCTTCAGCTTCTCCTTCTGCATTCTTTAGAGGCAGCATAAGCAAGACTTTGGGATCCTACAGGTCCTTCTTTTTGGAATCTTCTTATGAGCTCTCTTCTGAATGCTGCAGAGTATTTGCAGCACACTCTTTTTTGTCAGTTGCTGTTTCTGGATTCCTCCTGTGGGAAATGTTCCCAAAGAGGAAGGAAGATTTTTCTTGGTGTTAAAAAATAATAATAAACCATATACAGCTCAAGCTTCAGCCTTGAAAATTTGACCCTTTATTTTAAGCCACTTGTTTCTAGACACACAGTTGTATCTTAGCCTTAATAATGGGCTTACCATTCAGGTCGTGATTCGAATGCCAAAGCAGGACACTAGCAGTAAAAGGGAAAATGGTGATAAAAAGATGTACTTCGTCCAAGTACAGCAACAGAGCTAAGTACTAGCTTGCCAAACTGATAAAGTAGCAATGAAGGCCTGAATGGCAGATCATAGTGCCACCCTGCTGAAGTGTAAGATGTACAGACAATAGTAAAATATTGTATGTTATTGCCAGAAAGTATGTTTTAGCTGATATCTTGATAATGGCATGGAAGAGTTAATCCTGTTTTGTTGGAAGCAGCTTTATGCGATTTCTGATAGAACAGCAATGCAGTCAGTTCCCTGTGCTATAATGGTAACTGCTTAACTCAGTGTGATTGCTTAATTCTAAACCAGAAGCAGCAAAAGCTGATTGTTACCTTTAACTTAATAATAATTAATTGAGGGACAGCAAATCGTTATTAAGCTCAGCTTCAATTCCAGTTTCTCTCAACTCTGTCTCCTTGCTTTGTCCTTCTCAGTCACTCCCCTTATTTTATAAAAAGCCCAACTGCATCCTAAATCCATTTTAAACTCTTGCCTTTTATTGCCTTGTCAGTGTACAATATAGCTCTTTAGTTCGCTTCATCCACCAAATTAAATTTCCTATGGACCAGATCCCCAGCCAGCCTAAGCTGGTGTAGTGCTATCAACAACCACCACTCTGCCGATCCAGATGATCGAGCCCCCTCCTATTAATCATTGGTTCTTCCCCCATCCCCCAGGCAGATTGCTTGCATGGTGTTGGCAGGGTTCCTGTATCATCTGTTCATTCACTAATAACACTATTCAGCATTTATTGGGCCAGTCTAGCTCTCTGCAAATTCAGCAGTGAAGCTGCTATTGATTGCGTGACGAGGAAGCAGAATCAAGCCATATAAAGTCACATTACTTTGTATTCTGAGAGCTCTGTGCGAACGACACAGCAGTTAATTCACTAATAGTTTATATTCATCTTGCTTGTGTCATAGTGAAGTGAAAATGTTTCAGCACTGCCGGGGTGGGTGGTTTGCATGACCATTTTTCAGAGGATTTGAGAGTCACGTCACAAAAGGCAAGTTGTGGGCTTTGCTCCAGCAAGGACACACCTTAGTAACTGTAAGGCACATTGCCAAAGACCTCCCTATTAAGAGAGGTAAGATTATGCAGTCTGTGTTTCCTGAATACATATATCAAATAAAAGCGTCAGATAAAAAACAGTAGGAAGGACAGAATATTTTCAGCAGAAAGACTGAATATGATCTCACTTACACCAGGTTATACCAGCTAACACTGTGGCTTTCCTTCAAGAAGGAGGTCACACCAGTCCATTACATTTTAATGAAATGCTACTTTAAAAGAGTAACCAAATTATTAAGAGAAAACATAGATGCTTTAAAGAACAGAATTGAATGATGGAGCAACCTGGTCTAGCGGAGGGTGTCCCTGCCCATGGCAGAGGGGTTGGAACTAGACAATCTTTAAGGTCCCTTCCAACACAAACCCTTCTATGGTTCCATGATTCTATACTTGGCTCTAAATCAACTTAAAATTTTGAAGAGTATTACTGGGGACTATAATGCTTTCTAAAGTCTCTCCTACTATTTTGTCAATGACAGCAGACATTACAATAACCCAGAGTAGCTTTAAAAAATGAAAGGGTGCTTTGCATTTTTCAGTCTATGTTTTGTTTCAGCTTTTAAATGGTGGTGCTTTTACCTAGAAAGAAAAATATATTCTTCATAGGATTTAAAACATATTGAACATTAAAAAATCTTCATTCAAATATTTTCATTATGTCACTTTTTGCAGATTCCAAAAGGTTATGAAAAATTTGCAAAGCTCATCCATGCAATTTTTAAGAAGGGTATTACTTTAATTACTTACCTGTAGTTATTTCAAAGAGATAATTTTTAAAGTGTTTTAAAGAATTTAATCTTACACCATTGCAGTATAAAATACAGAATATAACACTACAAGGTAACAAAATGCATAGTTACAGATGTAACTGACAGCAGAAGAATGGCATATGTAAATACAAATAGAATCAAATAGGCCAATCTTATTACCACTGATTTGGAAATACCCACTATGGAGGCACACTTGAGCTTAATTTGTTGAAACTGTCCAAAAAGAGAAAAGAATTAAAAAGTCAGTGAAGTGGCGTGTGGTGCATTATTTCTTCCCCAGCCAAATTACTCGTCCCTGAAATAAGCAAAACAAAAATGTTATTTTTCCTTGACTCATATTTTGGAGGATGACATTTTTTTGTTTCCACTGTAGAACAGTTTTACAGATTTAACATCCATACTTATCATATAGTCTCTTAAGCCTGTGCAGATTTAAGTGCAGGGCTATCTTAATGCACAGAGTAGCCGTACTCACTTCAAGTATGTGTTTTCTGCACATGGAACATCAATGAAACAGAGCCCTTGTTGTCACAGTCATTATTTTTGAGTAACCATTCCTTTCTGTTTTGACAAAATTACTTTTTACTATAGAAGCAGTTCCCTGAATACCAATACTTTTATCCAAATGTATTTGTAGCCTTGATGTGACCTCCTAATACAAGTAAATCAAATTTAAATGCAGTACCATTCCAGCTAAGAATCCTTGGGGGACTTCTGGCACATGGGCCAGGAGACCTGGGACTTCTTCATCAGCCAGTGACTTTCTCCCAGGCAGCCCATGGCTTCACTAAGCTTCCCCTCAAAACCCTGCTGTCATCCTCTTCTCCCCTGTGACAATCCTACCCCGTTTCAGCATCTCATCCCACCCTTCGGTGCTCCACCCTGTGCTGTCCCAGCTTCTGCCCCAGTCTCATTTCATTCTGTGCTGTTCCCCCTTTGCCCTCTATTGCTCATCTTCTCCACCTCTTGCCTGGCTGAAACAGAAGAGGAGCTCAGTGTGGAGTAGTAGCACTGGGTGACTCGGTGGCTTTGCACAGGGATGACATGATGCTTTGGATCTGATGAAGGACCTGCACGTGCAGAGCACTGCTGGGAGGGAAGCTGAGATCGCTTGAGGGGAAAGCACTGCATGCCAGAGGTATACCTGTTAACGAACAACTTAGAAAAAGTATTTAGAAGTCTCACTAGGCCCTCAGTAAAGAAAAAGTTTTCAGACTCCTCCGTGAGTAAATTTCAGCCCCAGACATGTCCAATTGTATGGGTGTTCTTACAGGTATTCTACAAAAAGGATTCATCACCCCTGTGGCAGCTTCAGTAATTCAAACAGCTGCATACTTAAGAGCTCAGAATTATCGAATTCTTGTACTTCGCACTGATCCCTGGCATTTCTCAATTGAAAAGCTTTTATTTAGTTTATTTCAGAGCATACATTTCCCTTTGTCCTCCCAAACACATGTTACTTCTTGGATCTGAAGGGCCAAAAACACTGCAGAGCAGAAGCTGTGATCACAGCAACAGGAGGAGAGGAGCCAGCCTAAGGCATCCCTCTGAACCCAGTGCCAGTGTGATATATTCTCTGCCTGCCAGGTGAAGCACTTGATTCCTCCCTTTACAGAATCAAGACTTAAACTTTGAAGGTTGCAGATTTGATGCCCAGCTATGACAAAGGACAGTTTTTTCTACAGAATGTGGTGTCCAAGCTTCCTGAAACTGGTAAAGGAGCATCTCTGATACTAACAAACAGAATTGCTGAGGACCCTCTGTTTTGCTATGTTTTTCTGTGATATAGAATGGAAAAGAAAATACTTTCCTTACCTAGACTTCCTCTACTAATTTTTATACTTGAGATTCTCCAGACGTAGAGGGTATTCTAATTTATAAAGGAATAATCTGCCTGTATTGATGATTGTGCATATAATAAATTACTTTGAATACAAAAAAAGCTTGCATATTGTGAGCCTTAGACACTTCAAGACTTGCTCTGACCTCACCAAATCACCACCTGGTAGAAATAACAGCAGTCCATTGTCTTACAGTAGCTAAAGTAATTTCCTCAACTAGGAATCTGTCCATTGGCTTTCAGCTCCTATGTCAAGAAACACTTTGTATGTATTTGCTGCTCTTTAATGTGAGTTGTATTTTCTTGGCTATTCATAGAAACTGAGAAGCAGAGAGAATAGGGTCTTTTAAACACCTTTTTCACATGTTCACATTCTGCCTTTAACCACATATGGAGGGAGATACCAGCCTTTCAAGTACAGCTCTAAGGATGTCAGTGGTGCCATACAGAGTTCAGGTCTCTGTACTGCCAAAGGCCACATGACTGTCTTAGCCTGTCACAACATTTAATCGGGAAATTATTTTTATTATAGAAACTACTTTCTTTGGCTTTTTTGCTTTAGGCTCTTCAGACATACCAGACTGATCCTGCCATGAGAAAGATGCTAACTCAGCTGAATTTCTATATCATGCCTGTATTTAATGTGGATGGATATCATTTTAGCTGGACAAATGTGAGTAGTATCAGTAGTATTACTGAAAAAATTGTTCTGGAAAGATGGAATGATTGTTGCATCGATCAGAGGGGACCTTCTGTATAATCTGGTCTATCACCTTGTGGCACGCAAAATGGAAGTAAATCACTCCAGCTAAAATACAGTACTGAATATGTTTAGCAGGGTTGGTTTGTTGTGTGTATAAATAGATTTTTAGATTTAGATTTGTATAAATAGATTTAAAGACAGTTATATTGCTATTTAACTATTTTATACCTTATGTTAGGATCGATTTTGGAGAAAAACGAGATCAAAGAACACAAGGTTTCGGTGTCATGGTGTTGATGCTAATCGCAACTGGAAAGTGAAATGGTGTGGTAAGTCTGGAGATACTTTGGTCCACCAGTTCAGATTACCCTGTATTTAATTATCCAACAGAGTAAGTAGGTTAGGTCACATCCATCATGAAGTGTTATCTTTTCCATAGTTAAAGTTGGAGGTAGTTTCCCATAAAACCATAAGCCAGGACTCAAATCTTCCTTCCAGCTTCAAGAAAAACAAATGTCCTGAACTTCTGAAAAACACCTCTCATCACAAGTAAAAGGTTTTTCATGGTGAGTGTGGCAAATATATAAAACCAGACATGCAGCTGTTCTGTATTTCTGCAATCATGTAAATGACTTGAAACACAGTATTGAGCCCAGCCCATCAGATTTCAGGATTTACTTGACTTACAGTTTTAGGAAACATTTCAAAGTTGATTTTACTTTAATTAGTCATTTCCCTGAAATGGGTTTAGCTTTGGAAATGTCAGAGTTGCTTTGTTTGCTTCACAGAGAAATGTCTGAGAGTATTTTAAGACCATTATTATTAGTGATTTCATAAAGAAAGAAGGTGCTTCTGAATGCATGAAGATCCAATTTAAAACTCCCAGCACTTCTGTAAGTACTTTCATTAAAATTGACCTCAATTTTGCATAGAGAATTCAGCAGTAATGAAATACTAGCAGAAGATTTGGAATGGATCCACTGAAGAGGAAAGGGGGTTTTATTAAACCTTACAGCAAGCCAGTGCAACTTACACAGGAGTAAGCAGACATACAAGTTCTGGTACAGCAGAAAGTAATAGCACTTTGTTGTGAACTATGGTGATATACTTAACTGGTTCTTCTGCTGACCTGCTCTCCCATCTTGAGCAACTTCCTTCAACAATCTGTGCAGATGTTTTCTCCTCCAGCATTCATCCACCTTCCTTATTTGTAGTATAAACTTGTAAAGACACAAATAGTGTTTGCGTAAAGCTAGCACTCCCTTCAGCCCATCCCTCTTCCACTGGAAGTCTCTAGATGTTTCCACAATACTCATTACTTGCAGTAGGAGCAAGCACTGTATGGTCTGGCATGCATGGATTCTTTAAATAGGACTGTAAGGATAAAAGTGAGTGTGAATAATCTGCCAGGGGAGATTACAAATGAGGTGAGAGTGAACAAAAGCATACATTCAATATAATATGGACCTGTGAAATATGCTTCCAGGTTTTTTCAGCTCTACTTGCAGTTAGGAGAGGACTGACACAGAAGCAATTACAGAAAGCCTATGTTAGCTGAGAACCCCTCCATTACAGAAGACAGTCCCATGGCCGCTAACATGATCTTTAAGGCAATTTTATGCTGCAAAAATAATGTAAAAATGAACCAAAGTCCTGCATCGCTGTTACCATCTTTTACTTATGTGTCAATGTCAGGGCTGCATAGCTGGAACAAACAGTTCTCTTACAAAGTCTTCAGAGCCATTTTGCAAGTACCTGTCAGTGCAGCAATACTACTGACACAGTGCATTTTCTTACTAGTCCTGATTAATCTTTCTTGGGTTCAAATCACTCTGCTCCCTGCTCCTTCTGCTCACTAGCCACTGTACTAAAGCACACTTTTTACTCAGTCCTGAAATGCTTGCTTAGTTTTCAGGAAAAAAACGTTTTTCCTAGGCTGAGTGAAAGTATAACAACACACACACACGTTGCATGTTGCAATACACCACTTGCTGCATTTCTCCCCTGCACCGAACATGAAAGACAAATCCCTGCCCCAGGTTTAAAAACTCAAAATTCCTCCAAGGTTGCTCATAATCCCGCCAAGCACATGCTCTGCTTCCCTCACCAGACTCCAAACTCTGATTCTCTATTTTGCAGAGAATAAAGAGCTCTTTCATGAACTGAGCTGACTGGTGCTCAGAAGATCCTCACCCAGTGCCCCATGTTCTCATTAATCTGACACTAAATGAGGCAGAGAAGAATCTGGATCATATCACACTTTGAGGCTTGTATAATCATGGTGTGTTTAACATACTGCACATGCTTGTAAAAACCTTTTAATTCAGTTCAGTCACACTTAAGAGTTTGCAGACAGGCTTGAACTTCGCTGTGGGGCTTCCAGGCTGGCGCGTTTTTGCATAATCCAGCCCCAATAAAGCCGCTGAATGCTAGCAGCAGCGCACTACTTAGTAAAGACACAGCATCCTTTCTGCTTTCCTCTTCCCTTCTAGTGTAGGACTTTGATGTAAGCTTTATGATGTTGCTTCAGTATTTTCTAGACACTAAGAAAAGGCCATATCACTGATCGTGGTAGATTTCACCTTGCAGGGCCCTGCACCCGAAATAGTGCACAGAAATTGTACACAGCCCAGGTGAATAATGACAGCAAGATCTCTGGATAGAAATGCTCCTTGCAATATATACATACATATATATGTATATATACACATATGTATATATATGTACATATATACATATATATGTGCAATAACTAGCGCAATGGTTTAATGTTCATGAAATAAATAGCAACTTTACAGCCAATGATGAGGTACTTAGAATTAAATCATGTCACAGGGCAAATCCAGTTAAAGGGGTTGCATCCAAAGCCCCCAGGAAAGCAGCAGTGGGAGTTAAAATTTCCAGTTCATCCCAATTTCCAGTGTACCCCATTACTCACTGAGGAGAATACCCCATATTGGCAGAAGAAGAGGCTGCAAGGAAGTTTGAGAATCACCCTCCCTGTCTTCCTTCTGTACCAAAGCATTGGTTTTATCAGTCTCTGCACACACTTCCTTTGTACATTTGATCTCATGATGGATGTTGGAGGATACTTATTCTCCCCCATTATGCTATCAATCAGGTACAAAAACGAAGCAGCCTGGTAGTATTTTACGCAATTCCGTTTTCTTCTCAGGACTGTAACTCAGAAATTTCACAGAAGTTGGTATGTACTGTGCTGGGTTTTTTGCTTCTTGTGTTACTTTAAAAAAACTTGCAGTATGAAAACTGAGGATATCCTTACATTATCTAAGGCCATCATGAAAGACCTCTCTTTTTAGTACCAGCTAGGATTGCAAATGGCTCACAACAGTAGGCTGGAGAGTTTAAAGAGGTTTTTCTTCACTGAAAGACATACTTTACCATTGGGTCACTTTACCATTACCTTGTAGGATTCTGCTGTTTATTAACAGTGACGTCCATTTTCATGAATTAGTATATAACACTGTTACAGGAGATGAAGTATCCATTAAAAAATGTAAAGGCTCTGGAGGATCTGTTAAATAGCTTTTCTTTAGCTATAATAACTGACAAGACATCAAGGCAGAGTACTCTTGGGATCTAGATGCTTTGGTGGCCATCTGTTCTGTAGGGAGGAGACCATCTGCCCTCTATATAACCCTTCCATATCCACTGCAATCTAAGCACTAATGCCTTTTGAAATCCCAACCTGTGGCCATTGAATGGTAGCCTCAATTTTCTTATTACAAATGAAGCTGCAGCATTAAGTTCTTCCACTTTTGAATTTTTTGGCATTACATTGATTGCATAAACCTATTATAGTTCATGTTATTATATTTTCTCACACACTGCTCTTATTATTTGAAGATGGCAGTACTTTATATACAAAGGAAAGCTAATAAAACACTGCTTTTTTAAGTCCCTGATGACTCCAGGGAATGTCACAAACAAACTATTACTATTCTGTGGGTTACTGTAAAACATGTGGCGTTTTAAAATCACAGTGGATAAGAGTGGAGTAGATTTGCATAGAAATTGTTCTTTCAGGCTCAGGCCCTAAGCTGTAAATGAGATGGTGGCTTACATCCAGAATTGCTGAATGATATAGCAGCCACTGCCACATCTCCTTTTCTGAGTTTCATCTTTCAGTACCTCATGGGATATTACAGGCAAGCTACACTTCTGTAGCTTATTGCCACATGAGCAGGTTGACATAGTGAAAGATATTCTCACAACTGAACCCCAGCCCCAAACTTGAAGGAAAATTAAGCCCTGTACAAACTGGAATTATTTCTGTTTTAGCTAACTGAACAATCATCCCACTGTCTTGTCATTTTCTTTCCATAAGATTTGCAAGAGTAAAACTAGGCAGCACTCAGGAACTACTCTCATGTTTTAAACCAGTGTCTAAGTTAATGCCTTTTGTGGTTACCTACCTACCATTGTAACCACCACTGTAATAGCTAGTCTTGGCAGTGACTAGTGAAAGAGGTATACTTCTCTGGTGTCAAACAGACCCACTGAGACCCTTTAATAGTTTAAATGCTGGAATGCTACCATAAAATGTGCCACTCATATGGAAAGCCAGAGAAGAAAAGACAATGAAGTCAGGCCCTCTTTTTTCTGTTGGGTTAAAAATATGTCCTCTGGGAAGAACTGCATTTAGCTGGCCAATTGGCAACTTGGTTTGTGTACTAGATGAACAAGCAGATTTGCTGTACTGAGGTCCCACTGGCTCACGCCCATCAGTCACGAGAAAGGAATTTGTTTATTGCTTTTCACACTTGTGCACAGGGGCCCACACAGGGTGAGCCAGAAGCTGACCCTTGGGAAATTCTCTGTAACTGTTCACCATCAACTTTCTCTTTCAATCTCTAGATGAAGGTGCTTCATTTCACCCATGCGATGACACCTACTGTGGTCCCTTTCCTGAGTCTGAGCCTGAAGTAAAGGCTGTTGCTCATTTTCTCCGCAAACATCGGAAACAAATAAAAGCCTATTTGTCCTTCCATGCTTATGCACAGATGCTGCTGTACCCTTACTCCTACCAATACGCAACTATTCCAAACTTCAGCTGTGTGGTAAGTACATTAAAACTTGAGAGAATATGCTTCCCTATATAATATTCTTTTGTTTTGAGAGGAGACTTGTTTCTCCAATCCTTTGCACATATTTAATATTGAGCGGTATTCATTCTGCATCTGCTTGCAATCACATTTCTGGTTATATAACCTTCAGTCATAGTGAGTCAGCGGTAATTTGATTAAAATGGTATAGCGCCTTCCACCCATCAGTCCCTTTAAATTACTTTATAGGATAAATCCCTGGGTTTTAATTATAGTTATTATCATTTTATTTAATTAACTGTAATGGGAATTATGTAGTTAAGTTCTTGGGCATCTAGCTGAAATTCCTGTCCCTCTGTGCTCAGAACTTAAGCACCAGGAGCACAAAGATCATCTTCAATGTTAAAACCAAAATAAATTTGAAATGGTTTATGCCTATCAATTAGAGAAGAAATGTCGTAGATTTTACCAAAAATAAAGCCTGGATTGCTTTATATATGATCCTGCTCAGACGTAGTATTTTTAACCCTTTAAGACAAGCAGTTAATTAACATTCACGGCTTTTGTCTATTAGAAAAATAAATCAATGAGAATACAGGGCCGTTATGCAAGCCTATTGATTTACAGATATATACATTTCATGCTCATCCAAATGCGGAACTATTCCCTCTGCTCACAGACTGACATCTGTTTTTAGCCAGTCTCCTGTGCATAAAACTGTCCCTACGGTTTGTTCTCCCAGGGAAACATGGCTAAGCTCTACTGTCTGTTTGCTCCTGCTCACAGACACACATTACACTCAGCCAGTTGTGAGCCTCTTTCTCTCAGATCCCAGTATATTTACATTGCCCTTTTAGGCCTTGAAAGTTGCAGTGACTTTCAACTTCCTAGTTTGAGCTACTTTACTCCAAAGGAGCTTAGCTACACCTTAGATTTATTCTGTGCAGGATGAATGATGATGTCAGTCCCTGGAGCTTCACTGAAGTTCCACTCAGCTGCCCTCTCAGGAGGCTGAGCAGCCAGCACACCACCAACTAAACTCTCTTTGTGGGTTTATTTCTGTTAAGACACTTAATTTCAAAAGCTACTAAAAATTCTCCTGTCTGATGTCATTCCTGCGACGCAGCAAATTAGAAGTTAACTAAGCAGCCAAAGGAGCTAAAAATACAAGACTCGTGGGGACTGACTAACCAGCCCTGCATTGACTGTGAACAAATCCACGAGTCTTCTTTTTATTGTATCGTCACCCTCGTTTGGGGAGTGGCAAAGAAAAAGGAGGTCCCCAAGTTAATTGGTAACTATCGCTTACCAGAAAACATCGACTGGGAATTTAAAACCACAGGATCTCATTCCTTGCACCAGCAGGTGCAAGAATATAGTTTTAAGAACAGACAACACAGCAGAAGATAAAGACATGGTGTTAGGAAGAATCAGCATCTCCTCTGCAAGTAGATGATTATCGGGTATCTGATGGAAATATCCAGAGTAACGTAAGGCAACAGCAGACACTGTCATTGTAAGTAGAAGAAATCTCTAACTGAGAGTTTTCACACATGCCAGTAAATCTTCGGTACATGTTGTTCTTGTTGCTGAAGGGTTATTTCCATCCTGAGACAGGGAGTAGCTGGCCCTCAGCACACACACTCTATCTTTCCATGCACAGCTTTTAGACCAAAGGAATTTGAGTTTTTGTTGTGTAGTAGGTGTTCCCTAGGATTGGGAGACCTTGGATCGGGCTTCTCACCAGTGTGGAGCACAGACCTAAAGGGACAAAGAAAGACACTGTTTTAGACAACAGCCCTGGACAAACAGAAGCCAAATCCCAATTCTAAATATTTTGCCAGTGTTTTGGACTCTATGCTACTTTTTATTGCAGTGGGTCAAAAAGAACAGGGAGGTTGGAATAAAAAACTGAAGTAATTTCCTGTTATTTAGAAAGCTCATTATGGGGATCATAGTGAAAATGAATGGAATATTGGTGGTTATTTATTTGTGTGCTTTAATATTTGCCTACAGCCAAAGGCTCTGTCATCTGATGGCTCCTGAATAAATAGCCCTTAATATTTGAAGTGCCTAAAATGGTGACTTAGGCTGAGGTTTCAGATTCTCCAGAAATTACAGAGAGCTGGAAAGCAGCAGATCTCTCTTTCCTCCTGCTGATGGAACAAGCTTTGTTGGTCTAGACAGACTGTGTACAGTGGACAACTGTAGGCCTCCACTTGCATAGCAGATAAATAACATTTGGTGCTAACAGGGGGCCACAATTAATCCTGAGCAGAAGAAAGGATGTTTCTGTCTGGGTCGTATCTTTCTAGTGAGTTGTCAGTTACCATTTCGATTAAAGTGTTCAATTATTCAGAGCTGCTTTGAAACTGGAGAGCTGTGTACTGATCACAACATGCATATTCTGTTCTAATTTAGGCACAACTCTCTTATTAACACTCTCCTGAAATCTGTTCTTTTAAGATAATCAAAATGAAAGTGCACTTTTAAATTGAAAACAAAAACCAAGAAAACAAACAGCAGAAACATTCATCCATCTCAAGAGTTTTAAATTTCACCTACGTTTTATCCCTTTTCTTCCTGTACACTTGTTTGCCTTAGTGTTTGCAGTGAACTTACATAGCACGACTGAGTTTGTGTATGTCTTTGTAAAAATCTGGTAATCTTATGTGAAGCTTTCTCCTAAAAGGTGTTCAAAGACTGGCTGCCTGGACTTACTCATTGTCCAGCCTGCACAGTATGATGCAGTTGAAAACTGTCCCCTTCTTTGGGCACATAACTCCAACAATGGAAGCAAGTAGTACCTGTCAAGGCTAAGAGCATCAAGTTCACAGTGCCCAGAGACATCTGCCAAGGTCAACATGGACTTGGGACACTCCCAGTCTGACCACCAGATGTTTGCTGCCTCTGCATGGAACTGTTGTGCTGGTTTTAAATGGGCATTGTTAAACTATTTCATCAGTAAGATTTCAACAGGGCTTGCTTCTGTTGTCTCATTGCTGTACAATACATACATAACTCATGCATGGAGAGTCTTCTCCTTTGTGGCTGTCTTCTCTTTTCCATGGCGCATTTAGTAGGATGTTGCTCTCCACCCATCTCAGCTCCCTCAGCTGAGCCCTGTCTCCTGCTCCCTTGCTCACAGCAGTGACCATCCTGCCACTCAACACCTCTGACCCCATTATGGGTCTTGTGTGTCATGACTCACAGAAGTTGAGGCATCTGTTATAGGAGGAACAGCCCAAGTGACAGCACTTCCCCTGTCCTCGGACCTCCTCTGACCTCCTCATCTTTGGTGTTGGGTAATTCAGAGGTTAACCCTCACACCGTCTGGTGACCACATCCCAACCCAGCAGAAGTTCCCAGCAGCACTGACTCCATCGATCCCTGCCTCCATGCACTCTCTCGCAGAGATGGCAAGAGGAAGAGAAGGGGCAAGCTGAAAATTACAGTCTCCAGCCCTGTCATCCCTGTGCTGAGTAACAAAAACTCTAGTTGTGCCTAATGGATTTATATAATGGAGTTTAAAAGTGTCTTTCCATTTGCTAAGAGCTGTTCTCAGTATAAAATAAACTCTCCAAAGCCCTACTTGTTGTAAGTGAAAATATTTATTTTTTTTTCCTGGACTGACATTTTAAAGCAGTTTTCTCTGGCTTCTCTACTCGGGCAAAGACCCACAGCAGGACTGGGGTCAGACCAAGGATTAAGCCAGAATCACAGTTTCTGACAATGGCAAACAAGTGGAAGATTAGTGAAAATGTATAAATGGGAAGGCAAGTATAGAGTAATCCTTCCCCAGTGCATTCATCTAGTGCCTCATGATATCAAGGTAAGGACCAAGTGCATGAAGACTTGCATAAACTGAAACCTACAGCTCTTCAGTTCACAGAATTGAAACAACTTAAACAACCATTGCAGCTTTATGCTGTGGCTCAAAGTCCGTAAGTTTCCAGCTCCTAAGATATGCATTTCCTGCTCTCTATAGAGAGATGGTTCTGTGTTTTCATAGATATTCCAAGCCTTTGCTGTATACTCTCCACAATCCTTTTCTTTAGGATCATAATATTCCTCTTTCTTTTGAATACACGTGTGCTTTCTCTCTGTTTGGATGCACTATCCACATGTGATTCTCAGAGATGAGGTTTAGTGGACTTGGAAATGCATCCAACATACTGGCAGAAAATGCATGTATGGCTTTTAAACTGCATAAAAAATATTATTTCATCTCATGATCTCACATGTTGCCTCAATTTGTTGTTTGCATAGATACAAACGATTTGGTATACATACATACAATTACAAATACTTAGTGGCTGACCATTCACAGTGCAGTAAGCTTCTTCATGCCATGAAAATACTGAACCAAGTTTTTCAGGGAATTAGGGAATTGCTGTCAATAAAAATAAATAATGCATTTATCCTTTAAAATAATTTTACATTAGCTGCCATGGAACACAGCACTGAGCCAGAAGTCAATGATGAGGTTCCAATCCTATTATAGTATTTAATTCAAAGTCTAATTTATGTATTTGTTTTTCTCCCCCGTACAGGAATCAGCCGCCTATAATGCTGTTAACGCTCTTCAGTCAGCCTATGGTATAAGATACAGATACGGTCCTGCGTCTAGCACTTTGTGTAAGTTTTCCTCTAGCACACGTTTGTGACTTTGACCTACCTATAGCAAGAAGGAAATTACCATTATTATAACAAAGAAAGCAAACACTGTTTAAAGTGAACTTTGTTCCACTTGTGGATGGTGAGGAAGGCAGAAGATGAAGTTTTGTAATTGATTCAGTCAATTGATTGCAGTAAGAATAAATTGATGCAATAAAAGAGATCTAAAAGCAATGCATTTGAAAGGTGAAAGCCAGCAAATAACATGTTCAGAACATACAATACCAGATTTTAAAAAAAATAAAAATAGACAAAACAAGATCCTTAAAAGCATATCTTTATCAGATATTGTAAATGCACTAAGTTATAAAATATCTGGGAGGTGTCCTGGTTTTGGCTGGGATAGAGTTAATTTTCTTCCTAGCTGGCACAGTGCTGTGTTTTGGGTTTAGTATGAGAACAATGTTGATAACACACAGATGTTTTAGTTGTGGCTAAGTAGTGTTTATACTGAGTCAAGGGCTTTTCAGTTTCTCATGCTGAATTCATTAATTCATTCAGTGAGAAGGCTGGAGGGGCACAAGGAGTTGGGAGGGGACGCAGCTGGGACAGCTGACCCAAACTGACCACAGGGGTATTCCATACCATATGACATCATACTCAGTATATAAAGTAGGGGAAGCTGGCCGAGGGCTGCTGCTCAGGAATTGCTGGGGATCAGTCAGTAAGTGGTGAGCAACTGTGCATCACTTGTTTTGTATATTCCAATTCTTTTTTGGGCAACCCATTCCAGTGCCTCATCACGCTCACGGTAAAGAACTTCTTCCTTATATCTAACCTAAACTTCCCCTGTTTAGGTTTGAACCCATTACCCCTTGTCCCTAATGAAAAGTCCCTCCCCAGCATCCTTGTAGGCCTCCTTCAGATACTGGAAGGCTGCTATGAGGTCTCCACACAGCTTCTCTTCTTCAGGCTGAACAGCCCCAACTTCCTCAGCCTGGCTTCATGTGAGAGGTGCTCCAGCCCTCTTATCATCCTCGTGGCCCTCCTCTAGGGCCTCTTCAACAGGGAGCTGGAACTAGATGATCTTAAGGTCCTTTCCAACCCTAACTATCCTACAATTCTGTGATTCTGATTATTACCATTATTTTCTTCCTTTTTGGTCCTGAAACTGTGTTTACTTCAACCCATGAGTTTTCTCACTTTACTCTTCCAATTCTTTCCCTCGTCCCAGTGGGGATGGGGGAAGTGAGCAAGCAGCTGTGTGGTGCTTATTTGCCAGCTGGGTTTAAACCATGACAGGAGGAAATAATTCAAAGTAGGTTTAATTTTTCACCATTATTTACCTTTCTTCTATGCAATTGTGATAGATACAGCTATTCATAGAGCTAATTCTAAAATTTAGGGTGATGTCTTTAAAAGCTGAGTTTCAGATGTCTCTGTGTCGAGATGATAATAAGTGATAGCAACAGTATCTTTATTTGGACACCTTCCATTTTTCAGAGAGCAATTTCAAGTGCATTTTTCCCTATAACAAAATATCTTTAAAATATTCATTTTAAATATGTAACAACATTTGCCAGTCAAGGTCTCCATATAGACAGGTAAGAGAAACAGAAGTTCAACAGGTTTCAGCAAGACGCTTTTTTTTTTCACTGAATGTATGAGGCCTGAGTGCACTCAGTGATGATAACAGACACTCAGAAAGCCAGAGGCTTAAGTAAATAGCAAGATTTTTCGCAAGTAATCTCTTGCATTTCCTCTGCTGTTGCTGTGTTTTGGCTAGAGCTCCACTTTATTATGGGCCTCCACAATCTCACAGCATGGTCGTTATCTTGTGTTCGTTACAGTGCAGTCAGTCACTATGTCAAAGGAAGAGCAAATGTGGATTAATGCCAGAATTGCACAGAAGACAGCAGGCCACATGAGAGATGGATCTTTATATAAGTGTCTTGGGTAATCAACATATGGAGATAAGGAAAGCATAAGAAGCACACTTCCTCGGGAAGGTTTGTTAATATTAGACACCACCTATGCAAATGCTCTTATGCTTTAAGGAAACGGTGAGAAAACAAGACAGACATGAAGACAAAATAATTTGAAAAGCGCTTTGAAAAGGAGAATGTAGATCACTTTATCAGCTTTCTCCTTTCTCCCTGCAAAGAAATTGCCTAAAAACCCCAAGTTAAACCTATAAGTATGCAGAGCTCCCATCCAGCTGGAAGATCTTTGTGGAAGCAAAGCTTTAGACTGTATTCACCTGGGAACAAGAACAGTTTGAGGTTTTATTCTGTATGTTCTTTTTTATTAAAGTTTTGCTCTACACACAAAAAAAGTCAGTTATTAATTTTTTTCCTGTGAAAATCAAGGGTCTAATCCATATTGTGCTGAGCACCTTTCACCAGGTGCTGGGTACCCATGCCCTTCTCTGAGGGGTGTTCAGGATCAGGGCAAGCAACAGCTGGAGATGCAAGTATATTCACTGAGTCCCAGAGACAAAATGCCACATGAACCCTCTGGTGCTTTCAACATGACCTGCATTTAACCTTTTTCTTTTTAATCTTCTCTCAATTCCCTCTCTCAGATGTGAGTTCGGGTAGCTCTATGGACTGGGCCTACAAAAACGGCATCCCCTACGCGTTTGCATTTGAGCTGCGTGACACTGGCCATTTTGGATTCTTACTTCCTGAGATGCTGATCAAACCAACCTGCACAGAGACCATGCTTGCAGTTAAAAATATTACTCTTCATCTGCTGAAGAAGTGTCATTGAGAGCTATTTCTAGGAGCTGGGAGTGAGCGTTTTACTCCCAGTGCTGATGCCTTCTAGTGTGGTCAGTTGCCATTCTAAGCTTGGCCACTTCAAAATTGTAGATGCTAGTGGAAAGTATGGTGTTGTTTCTACCAGATGTACTTGGTGGGAAATGGAAAAATCATTTAATATCTTCTCTACAAAAGTCCATTAAGTTGATATACTTAGTTACAGTTTGGTGCAAAATAGTCTCTTCTTGCAATAAAGCTTTGGTGCTGCAACTTCAGTGGAGCAGGTCCACATACAGATGCCTGAAATAAAACTCCACTTCCAAACAGTCCCTGGATTTAGTCCTTTCCGTAACAGGAAGACTTCCCTTAGTAGGGTCTTTTAAACCAAGGGATAAAGTTTACATTCATGTATATGTACTCTGTGACACAGGCCCATGTCTGAAGCAGTAAATGGCATATAGCTGCAGCTGGCCATGCTGTAAGTGGCAATGTGGCTTCCTTCTGCATGTATACATACATACGTATATGCACTTTTGTGATGTGATTATTCTTTTTTTTCATGTAATGCAAGAATTAGACCCAAGGCTTCCTTTAACTGTTCAAAGAAACCTATTTTCAAATGTATGTATTGGGGTGGACTCAAAATCAACATATTGCTTTTGAAAATTTAACTGTCCTAGAGATGTGTAAGAATTATAATGAAACGTTATAGAGATATACAATACTCTCCTTTATGGAGAGACAAAGTGACTTGCCATGACATGGAACTTGGAAGCTGGCAGTTGACTGGTACATCTGGGTTCTGCTGCAATCAGTGTCTGCCCATTTCCACCGGCCAAGGATCTAGCCTTAAACTGACTGACGTTAACTGATACCTTACTTATCGGTATTCTTGCAGTGAGTTCTGTAGCTCTATGGCTATGTGGCAGTTCTTCTTGGAAGTCGTATTTATTGCATGTTTTAATGGAATTAATAGTAGATTCTCAAGTGAGCCGGAGGTGAAAGCAGAAGCATTACAGATGAAATACAGTGAATAAATACCATGTTTGAAAGAATAATAATGAAAGCACAGAGAACATAACAACTTGTTGAGAGCTTTTGGTACTTTTAAAATACTATTTTTTGATCTTATTATATCTATAAAAGCACATACTTTACTTTATTAATTTTGAGTTTAATCTTATGCCATAATATGTTAAATAAAACATATTTGTTAATAAAATAATTCAAGTATTCTTCATATTTCATTTAATTGTTAAAATTTTAGTTCGAGGATGTGACCATTTTGCCTATCTATAAAACATTACTGACACCAATGATTCAATCTTTTACAAAAACTGCATCTTCTCTAAATAAGTACTTAAACTTAGCAAATGGGTAACCTTTATATGACCAGGGAGCACTGTATTTAATTAAGAGTACCACTGTTTTCAGGACTGCAAAAGGCAATCAGTGAGCAAATATGAAAGAATTGCATTCTATTTGTTTATATTTTGTTAATAAAAAAGTATTTATTTTAAACAAGCTTTCTGAAAGCTTGTTCAGCTTTGGTTAGTTCAGACTTGTTTGAGGAATGCAAGTTTCTACTCTGTT
The DNA here is from genome assembly GCF_000696875.1 of Nestor notabilis. NCBI lineage: Eukaryota > Metazoa > Chordata > Aves > Psittaciformes > Psittacidae > Nestor > Nestor notabilis. Next base: position 60,664 of record NW_009926640.1, read on the forward strand.
TTAACAAAAATCTAGGACAGAGAAGCTCTCAAAATATCTACCCACTAGTCATTTCCAATGCTAACGGCCATAATCATTAAATAGTTTGAAGACAGCAGTAACTGTCTTTTGCTGTGCACAGATTCTTGACCAATGGCCTTAGTAGTAGTGTAAATTAAGTTTTAGGACCAACTGTTGTGAGTTATTCTGGATTTAGGTGACATGACTGAGCTACTACAGGGACATGAGAGACTAAAATGAAGGACCGAAGGTGTAAGAGATGCCTAATGAACATAAGGCAATTTTACCTCTAGGTTGTTAGAGTACAAACCTTTCCAAGTACGGGCCAAAAGAAACCAGATTCAGATGTGATGTTTTGATTCCTCCTGTTCATAGTCCAACAGTTTATCAAATGAAACATTCCAGCTTTATCTTCATACCATCATATCTCCACTAGCACAAACACAAAGAACAAAAACACAAGCTTTTTTAGTTACCAGAAGGACCTACCACTGCAGATCTAGCTGACCTTCTTGGACAGGAACAATTGCAAGTATTCTTATATTCATCTAAGAATCTTTGACATTTAGAAGTACTTGATATCAAAACCAGTCCATGAATAAAGCCACATCCAGGAATCTGGATGCACTCAGCCTGAATACTATGTGTTGTGTGCAAATGAAAACTCTGAGCTGAGTTTTCAGGATCTATGCAGGGTAATTTAGTGCCCTGTAGCTGAATACAAGTGTAAATAGTCCTTGAGCTCTTCAATTTCAGGGTCACTAAAGCTGATCAGAAAGACAGTCACTAGAAAAGAACAAACCTTATTTCCTGAATTAAGAATTTGTAAGACAATTTATCAGCAAGAGTTACTCTAAACAGAGTGGTTTACCCTAAGTAAAGAACTACTGGAAATCAGCTATTTGGATATGGAACAGTTGTGACTTTACAAATGTTACTTCTCTGAACAGTTCTTTTTTTATCTCCATAATTGCTTATTTCTCCTCCCTTTGTACTTCTCTTCAGCAGTCTTTATTGCCTACAGGACAAAAGAATCAATAACTGGTTTTGAGAAAAGTGAATTTATTTTATGGTCGTAGGTATACTTTATCATTCAACACAATAAAAAGTACATGAACAGCAAAACAGGAGTCAAAATTACATATGCAATGATTATGTGAAATCCAGGAGTTACACTTTCATCGATTATTGACAGAATTATAACCACTTCTGTAAATTTGATAAAGTGCTCAGACAAGCTTCGGCAAACATTTGGGGGGTGTTTAATAGATTTATTTTTCATTAAAAAAAAACACAAAACCACACAGAGACTAACATGAAGGAAACAGGCCTATGCCTCTTCAAGTCACCCTTCCCAACAAAACAATTACCCCAAATTACCTTGAATCATCACCATTCATAAATTGATGAAAAACTGGTCTTCAGAGGTGAAAAAGGGTATTGAGCTCGGCTGTAAACCTTGAGGCAAGAGCACATCTGATGGGTGAAGCTCCCCATGTGTTTTTCAGAAGTCACTTTGAAAAGGCCAAAGTATTCGGTCACTCATGTAACGTGTAAAGCCTATGGGAAACTGCACTTCTTTCTAGAAATGTCTGAAATTTGAATAGGAAGAGTTCAAATGACCTTGAATGCCAACATGCATATACTTTGAAACATCCAGTGCCAGTCCACTTGTCTGTAACAAACTGCGGTGTGCAGATTGCACTGCCTACTTGAGGACTGTGCAAAATAACTGTCTATTGAAAAGGGTGCATCTAATTCTTAAGGTTCAGAAGAAAACATTTTATTTCCTATCAAAAATAAGTTACTAATCAACTGTTCTAGTTTATTAATGTTAAACAATCCCTTCCCTTTTCATATTTACATTCAATTTAATGGTACTGCTTGAAGAATAATATATTCAGTAAAGTATAAGTATTTTTGTAAGCCCATTGATCTTTCTTTTACTGTGTGAAACTATTATGCCATTTCCATAGCTTGCTGCTATACAGTGGTCACATTCATTGTTAAAAGATGTCAGTCTCACACAATGACTTCGTTTTTGACTTGCACGCCTAATAGCCAGATGTTCCCATTTTCGTACAGTTCTTAAATAACGGTGAAACACCATAATAATACCTCAGATATACAAAGACACAACTACCCCTCTGCTGCAGGAAACGGGACACGAGAACTGAAATTCAAATAAATTACAGAGAGACTTTTAAAATACAAACCCTGTGACATTAGCTGTACTCCTTTAAAAACATTTTTAAACACTCATGACACAAAACACCTTTTCTGAGTTGTAAATTTAAAAGTCTTTTGTCCACAGAAAACATAGGCCATTTGGCACGCTTAATGTATGCCTGAATTCTCTTACTTGCTCAGGATAAAATTAAGGTCCAAACAGCTGTAATTGCTTCCTCCTTGACTGTGTAGGAGGAAAGCAGGGTGTGGAGAGATTTGCCTTCTGGCCGACTGGATCACTAGGCTTTCAAGCTCTATCAGCACCACACAGTCAGGAGTACTGCTGCTGGTGACAGGTCTGTCTTGGAGGAAGGTGAACAGCTCCAGAGTGGTTTCCACAGTTCTCGGCTCAACGTGCCTGTCACCCTAAGTACAATACAGCTTGTTGGAAATTCATTGCTTTAGGCCATATATGGTGTCAAAAAGGCCTGCCTTAACAAGGTATTTTATTAATATCTGCAGATTTTGGATAACTAGAGTCATAACAGAGCAGTGAGCTAACACATGGTTCTCTCCTTAGAAAATGATGTTTGGGGCAAGGACATTTAGAATTGGCAGTTCTTTAGGTCCAAAATGCTTGTCCTTGCCTGACAGGCAGGAGCAATCAAGCAGAAAGTCTTGGCTCTTCCCACTTGCAGCGGAGTAGTTCAAGCCCTCTCCTGAGAGACCGACTCAAGCATGGCAGGGCTTGTCCTTGGATTTAGACATCAGGGAATTCACTCATAAATAATAGATTCAAATGTTAATTAAAAAAATCTGCCACTGTCCCCAGCCATGCAGAAAGTGCACTTTGCCCATGACAAAAGAAATACATCCATTTGCCATAAAGACATATGGGGGGTAATATATTTCATCCATCCTGCCTGCTCTTAGCGTCCAACCATCTTAGCACTGCTCAGCACTATTGAAAAAGAGATGTGGCGAAATAGCCATAACAATGAAATATTTTAATGTACCCCAGGGTCGGTAGGAGCATATACTTTATCTCAAATAATAGATAATGAAATAAACACTGTGGAATGACTGCGAGCAGGTGTTTTAGTCTTTTGTGCTGACTACAATGTGCCAGCCTATTCCTCTGAATAGCAGGATGGCTCAATGCTGGGAGGGCTGCCTCCTTTTCTAACCAAATAATGAACTTTTTTTTTTTATACGAATTATGAACAGACTATCATGTTATGTCTGAAGATATATACACAAAAGAGTCTGAGAAAGTTTCACTTTATAACAGAATTTCCAGTTTTCTTGAAAATAATTCACCTGTTAAAATCACAGCCACAGTTTTCAGGTGGCTTATGGTTTTCAGCATGTTATAAATGGAGAGGAAAAAAAAAAACGGTATACAAAAAAAAACCCCAGCGTGTGTGTATATATATATATAAAAAAAAGCTGAGCAGAAATGAGCAATCTACTTACTGTTTCATTTCCTTTGTTTTATTTCACTTTGTTTCTAAATTGAGAAAATCTGGGTTGATTGGGCTGAGTTGAAGGAGTACAGTCAAAGGGCTGAGTGTAAAGGGTTCTTCTGCGTAATGAGCTAGACATAGCTGCTTAAAAAAAAAAAAGGCAACTTGGTGTATTTTAAGTTCTTTATGCAGAATAATTGCTTTACTCTGTTTATTATGAGCTTATTATGTTTATTATGAGCTTATTATGGTTTGGAAAGATACAATTTTCCTGAACCAGCCAGTGTTCTTAAGGGTTAAATGAGTGAAATGCCTGCTAGTGTGGTAGGAGAACCAGAGCTGCTCTTTGGCCTTGTTAGCACAGAGTATGTCAAAAAGACAAGATGTACTTGAGCCTCCTCTTAACAGGATGAATTTGCTATTTCATGCTTCATGGCGTCTCCATTTCTTTTCCTCCATTTCAAAACAGAAGTGAATACTGTCTGTCGGTGACAACTTCAGCTATAAAAGAGCCTAACTTTTGGTACTAAATTTAAATCATGAACCTGTTAAAATGTGTGAACTTCCCCACATACCTACGCAGATCCATTCACACACAAACAAGATGTCTGTCTGCACAATGTGTACTGTGTGATGGTTTACGTAATGGTGTAGCTGCAATTCTTGGCAACCACAGGGCTGCTGATAGCAGGCAGCATGTGTTCAGCATCTCTCTTCTGCCTGCTGTAAGCACATGCAAATTCAGCTTGTTTGGCCAGTTCCCTAAAAGCCCTGGACACTATTTCACTGGTGCAACACAAGAAGCTCTCTTCCTGGGGTTTCTCCAGTGTATTTCTGTGGGTCATCCATTACTACTGTTAACATACCAAATACAAGCTCAGAACATGAATCAACCCCTTCGCGTGTTGCACCCTATAACAGAGCCAAGAGGTTGGGTTTTGCTATTGTGAGCTCTTAGGGCAGCAGCTGTAAGAAGGTGTTGTGCCCTCAACTCCCAATGTGGAATGCATCCCAGAAGCCCCCTTAGTTACCTTGTGGGTTATAACAGTCATATACCTTTGCCCAGAGTGACCAAAAGGGTGTCTTGAAGCCTGCTCCTGGAAAGCCTGGTAGCATAATGTCGTGGTGCATAAGGAGAGCACTGGAGAGGTACAGGGCCATTACCAGCTGCTACCGGGATTTTTGGACTGCTTCGGCCCATGAACAAGTCTTCTGTATGTTAGCCATTTGCAGGAATACAGGTTTAAAACAATAATTTTAGACAAAACAAAACAAAAACCAACCAACCAACAACAACAATTAAAAAAACAAACAAACAAACAAACTGAAACCCACAACACCTTTCTTACATATTTTAAAGATTTTTCTATTGAAGCTGTTGTGATTGGTTTTAGGTATTTTCTAAGAAATGAAGTCTCTTTTCTGAGAAGCTGAGGTAGAAGTAACCTGAAGCTGCTGTCATGCTGAAAGCTGCTAGGGAGTCAGTGGAGGCAGTCCACTACCTGCCAAACACACACCTACCAACCCTGCAGATAATAAGTGCAACCTTCAGGAGATGTCTCAGCAGAGACCTCCCTGCAAACATGTCTGGAGACAGCGCTACTCTTCAGAGAGCAGTTTGATGCAGGCTGTCTAATAAATGTTGGAAAGCTCGTCTACAGCTCTCTCGAGCTGAAAGTAAGCACATCATGTTTGCACAGCTGTCAGGACTGCGCTTTAAAGGAGAAAAAAAAAAGTTGAAATTTGTATCAGAGTTTTAACAGAGAAAGGGAAAGGAAAGTCCCCATTCATTTCCTGCTTCTCTGCACAGCACCAGCGGAAAGGCTCCTTCACTGGGGTGTCTGGCTGCAGGTCTGCTGGCACCCAGCTCATCAGAAACAGTGTTATTTCAAACTGCTGGAGTCACTGTCTTGTTTCCCTTTTGCCTCTGTGAGAATCCTAAACAATCCATCGGTACTAAAGCCTGAATATGCACATGAATAACTCCCCTGCATTTAGATGTCTATTGAAGGACACACAAAAAGCTGATTCCTTAAAAATCCCTTTTTGGGTTCAGTGTTTTCTCCTCTGTTGAAAACTAACAGTTCATGGTGGGAGGGGGCGAAGGGGAGAAATAATCCCAGAAGACAAATGATTTATGAAAAGTTTTATCCAAAACCATCCTAAGTACAGTATGTATCATCTTCCTACTGTAATTCTGAAAGCACAGACCAAAGGTGGAACATTTGATGCATGTTTTTCAATAAATACCAGGACTAAAAATAAAGGTAAAGGACAGAAATCTAAAATGGTATAGCAGAAAAAGTCCAAACTAAATAGCAAGACTCTAGGCCCCAAGAGCAGCAGAGAATACTTGGACTAGTATGAAGAGGCATTTTTATTTTTAACCAGGAATAAAATCAGTGAAGCACCAATACTTCAGAAAGATGAAAGGAAATAATGTTGAGTAATGTTTATGTGTTGAGTAATTAGAGGACTGCTGGGTCAGATGGCCTATTGGGAGACTGACTGGCTATCTGTGACTAAACAAACAGCTGGAAGTACAAAACTTAAAAAAAAGAACGGCAAATAGCAGAGACTAAGCATTTTGGATTGAATGACACTCTATGAGAAGTATAAAAATATCTTCATCCTGAGTAAGCACAGTAAGCAGATACTGCTGGGATTATTTCTAAAAGTAACAAGCGGAGAAGACCAAACGGACACTAAAATTGAGAGAATCACTTCTCTGTTCATCTGATGGTGTCAGAGCCCACAGTTAAGCTTCTTTTACCTAAAAAATTACCTGCCCTTGAAGTAATCCCATGGGGACAATAATAACTGATACTTAGGAACCCTGTGACATAATTAATTTTGTGTGTGTGTGTGTTAGCAAAGAGGTAGAGGTATCTATCTGGTAATGCTTACTACCTTCACTGGCAATTCCAGTGTTTCCCATTCCATACAATTTGGCACTTTATTTCCACCTCTCCAGCTGTAGATGTGGATAGAGCCTAAACCAGCAAAACCAGATTGGTATCTGCTGTGTGAATAAGCAGAGCAGTGTCATCTTTATAGAGGTAGCAGAAGTTGTCTGCATTATATTTGGGCCATATTTCCATAATGGAACATGTACAAGTGTGAAAAGCACCACAGATCTGCTCTAAGATGCTGCAGACCAAAAGGTAAAGAGTGTTAAGATTAGCTTCTTTTACAGAAAGCCTCAATTGTCATAAAATTCATCAAAATATTGATCCCCCTGCATGGTAGAAGCATATTTCTTCTTCCACTTTCCACCATGCTACGAAATGATGATTTTTCTCTATTCTTCTGCGATGCAATGCACTTTCGTAAATACACAACTTCTCAACTATAGATTGATACCATAGCTGAAAAGGATAAAATTACTGCACCACCAGTACACAGTATGAAATTAAAGACATGCAATAAATTCCAAGCAGAAAACAGCACTGGAACCCAGGAGAGGAGACTTACATGGGAATGTTTCCAAGGAAAGCTCTCTTAGGCTTCACTAAATCTTGACAATATGTATCTATTTAAACCACACTTTTTGCTCAAATTCATTGCAGTACAGAACTCAAGCCTGCACTGAAAGGGAAAACTATCAGATATGTATCGTTTTACCTGCCACTCAGTGTAGGAAATTATTTTAACACGCCAGAGTTGGTCTATTTGCCTAGTATATATCTTTAAAAATAATCAATAATAAATAAATAATAATCTTTAAACTCTGCAAATTTATTTGTATGCATGAGTATTATTTGTCAAGGCTCCCACACTTCAATTACAAATCTGTGTTTACCTGACAAATACATACACTACCCCAAAAAAAGATCCAAATCTTAACAACCCAGTCACTATTATTCAGCATATTGACAACAACTGGCAATAATCCTACAGCCAAAAGTGTTAAGATACAGGCTTACCAATGTCGCCATTCACCTTCCGGTTTTTCTGTATTCATCCCCTGTGGTAGCAAGCCTCAACTTTCACCTGTCTGCGAAGAGAATTTCACAGGCCTGTTCCGAAGGTGGGTTTTTACTCATCTGACTTCAACTATATGAAAGCTATTCATCTAAACTAAATTGACTTGGTAAGCTCTGTAGTCAGGGTACCAAGTAGTAATATTTTTCTGTAGACAGAAATAAAGGGTGTAGAGGATGACAGGTCATGTCTATCTTAGACTTGGTACCATGGTACTGCATGAATTACTCATTAGATGCTAATGTTTTTGCATAGCAGGAGTCCAGATGACAGTTTAGACTAGGTGCCTCGTTTTTACAACTGTTAAAATTAATTAAGACAAATTCTACCCTAGGATGAGACATATCCTTTAATTTCCAGTACATCAACCATGCTCACCTGCCAGCTTTGGCTGAATTCTGATGCCTGAAGTTCTTACTCTCAGGGTTACTCACGGGACATTCAAGGAACAAGCAGCCTTCTTAAAAATAAATGTTATTTATTTTAGCTGTAAATATTTGCATAATATAAAGTAACATGCACATAATCAACAAACTGTCTACATGTATCTCCATCATGTAACTTAACTGAAGTTCAGGCAGACCTAATTTCTTCAGCCACTACAAGTGAAGCCTGTGTCTTCCAGGTTCTGTGGACCATGAATGCTTCTCCACTTCTGTCCCTCTCCCTCATGTCTCTTTTAATCCTGCTAGTTATTTTTATTACTCTACATTCACATTTCATTTCTCGTCCTTGTAGTTTGCTGGAGAGAGAGAGCCAAAAATGTAAGAGCCCCATAAATAACAATTAGCTGTATGGCTTTGAGTTAGCTGCTTGACACATTCTTTTTCTTCTTTTTTCCTGGACAGATTTTTTACAAGTTAAACAAACGCTACTATACAGCATACAGAAAATACCAAAGACACACCACATACCAGTACATGAATAATCAAGCAATGTAGAGTATTCAGAATCTATCATAGGGTAGTTCCAAATCTGTCACGAGAAACAGCAAATTCCAGGGTTGGTGAGATCCTGTGGATTTTACCCCAGCAGCTGCTGACTGCCTGCCAGATGCCTGCTGAATCCATACGTGATGCCCCTTTTAGCAGTCAGTTTCTTCTGTAAATTATCTCCTTTTCCTGCTTCTAGCAGGCATTATGGTATTTAAAGCCTACTGAGTTTAAAGTGCTCCCTGAATTTGAAGTGAAAATGTTATCTTCTTTTTATAAGAATCTATAAGAACTTCGTGTTTGATGCAAATGATCAGTAATTGAGACTAGTAAACAAATATACAAAGTAAGCTATAGCCTCTTCAACTTCCTGCTGCAGAAACCAATCTTGGTATTACAAAAACCAATACCTTCATTAAAAAGAAAATCCGTTCTGACTTTTTTATGAGCAAGAAAATGAAAATGCAGTCATAGCTTTATGGTAAAACATTTATTAGAATTGTCTGAGTGAACTAAATGCTTTCTACTAACTGACATAGTAGAAATAACCTCAGAATTTATGCATAGAAATAGTGACTACAGATGTCTGTATTTTATGATTTTATTTTTTTAATAAATGAATGTTTGCAATTATTGCAACAAGGTTTAGGTTTGCAAATACACCAGAATGTTTTAATATTATATTTCACATGGTGACCACATTTACCAAATTGTGCACAAAGCCTGCTTATAACACATTGCTGTTATTGCTCAGATTTTTAAAACAGAGCACAGTCAGATTCCATAGGGGGCTCACACCCATTTGGAAGGACACAACCTCATTCTTATATGGTACACTGTGAATTTAAAGTCAATTTGGATTTTAATCTTCTATCTTTGATCCAGCACTACAGTGAAAAGAAGTGAAACCATGAATTTAAGCCTTCGCAAACTTAGGAAAAATTCTGGTGAGGTCTCACATTTTGTGACATGAATGCCTGAAACTCCTATTTTTAAATGATAAGTGATTGTCTGCCCTCCTTTACATGTTTCTTCGTGGGCTATTGTGCCTTAAGATTAAGGAAGCTAGCCTGCAGGTGCCATACATACTGCAGAAATTCATGTTGCCTGTATTAAGTGTTCTGGTTTCTAAGTATGCACATATGGGTCGACCTAATCCATGTGAGAGAGGTTACTGCCAGCATGCCTCATTTTGAAAAAACATACCATATTGTTTCCTTCTGACATCTGTGTTCATGACATTTGCACAGTAATATCCCACGTATTATTTCTGTTCTAAAATGGTGAGCAAAGGAGAAGCAATGTGCTGACAAGAGTTTAGTTCAGGAAAAGTTAAGGAAGAACAAACTAATGAACAGAAGTGGTTTGCCAAGTGAGCAGTTTAAGGACGACACCTGCAGCTGTCTACAGGTGTGACCCTCATCTCATGCATACTCGAGTAGACCAATTCCAGCTCCACTGCCATAACCTGCTATTGAATTCATGTAAGTAAGCTTTTATTGCAGAATTTATCTAGTCCCAGCGTGAGCCAAGGAAGCAAGTTTGGCCCAAGCACATATAAAACACTCTAAAAATTATTATTAGTGTTGACTTGTATTGTTATGTATCTATTATAACGTCCCTGCACAAAGCCTTCTCCTTACAGACTCCTTGTTTAAGCAAGGGTTGTGGTACCAATAAGCACAACTTACCTCAAATCACATTTGTCAGGAACTGAGAAGAGAAGCAGTCCCAAAAATCCATAATGGCTCTATAGATTTGGAGGAACTTGGCCCTGTAGAATTATATGCTCCATGTCTCACAAATTGTGATAAATGAGATTTTATCAGCCAAACGTTTGGCCTTCTCAGCTTCAAACAGTTATAAATTGCACCTCAACAGTTCCACCAGTAGCACAGCAATACTTTCTGATAGCCACTGTCCCTACTCCTGTATGAGGAGTTCTACAATTCTAAAGCTTTTATCAGAAACAGCACACAATACACACTTTCAGGTACAAAACTAAGCACTCCAGGTCTAGCCTGGATCAAACCCAGACAACTGCAGCTTTAAATGTCACAAGAAACCATCTATTGTATATGCTGTGAACCAGTCAGTCCAGTTGTTAATGATCCAGATTGCACATCAGCTCTGACATTTGCCTTGAAACCAGAAACATCTTGGAAGTCTAAACAAAACTGTTGTAAGTATTTCAAAATGTCTTGTAAAGATACCTGAGTGAATACACATCTAGTAAATAATGAGTTAACTGGGATACTGGCATGAATCACTACAGTGCTTCTTCAATGTCTTTCTTCTACGCAAGAATACCTGTAACTCCCATTCAATTTTATCTTTCTAGTTACTGATATTCAAAATCTTTCCTGCCACAAAGCCCAGTTTATAATGTATATGCTGAAATATCTATTATTGCATTTTTGACAGGAAAATACCCGTTGCAGTTGCTGGAGGAAACAATCAGGCAGATTCAAAGATCATTTCATGGCAGTAAAAAGTGGCTATTGCTCCAGTCTTATTGCTTCTCACCTTAATTCACATGACTTTTATGACCTTTCTGTCTAAGCTTTTCAACACGGATATTAAAATACTTGGAAACCATCCTTGTTATTCATTTGACTTACCCTGCCCAGAGATTAAAGGGATATTTTTCTCTAGCTGAACTCCATTCAGCTTTTCTCGGTCCCTTTTCATTTTCAACCCATCCTCTGTTATCAGTTTATTGAATGAGATTGCATAAACCTTTGAAAATGCACAAGCTCTAAAGTGATATGCTGAATTCACCTCAGATCAAGGGGAAGAGAGTCATTCATCATATAAAAATTAGGTTAAAACTAATGCTTTGTGCTCCCAATATCTGGGCTGTTTAATGCCTAATCTGTAAAACAACTCAGCATGCATTACACTGGTTGTGCCGCATTGGTTACAAAGAGCTGCAGGAATCTGAAGCTAGGATATAAAAGTAGGACAGTCATAATTTTGAATAGATTTGTTACTTTTCTAATTTGTAACAAGTCAGAATAATCCCATTTTTTAAACTGAAACTGGAAATTAAGAATTTGGGATAACTATACACTATGGAAGTCCTCCTGTTACAGGTTTTTGGGGAGATAACTAATTGACCAGGCTCACACCCATGGAGTAATCTAGGAAAGTGTAATAGTGGGGACAGCACCTCCCAAGAAACAGGAAAGTCAGGTTGTAGCTCCCTACTTCAATAGTTTCTCCTTAAATTCCAGTAACAGTTCCTTAGCAATTTTATCTGCTGCAGCTGCATAGGAGAAGCAATAAATCAGTGGATCTTACTGCTGCCTTTGCCATAGATCCTCCATACATCTTCTTTTGCAGTGAAAGGCTCTTGGGAAATTGCCAGAACTTCGTATTCTTGGTATTCAGAGACAGAAATGTTTGCCATTATGAAGGAGTCACTACACTGGCTTGGGTTTACCTTTACATTTGTGTAGCCTCAGATACAACAATAACCATATAGTAGTTTCCAGGTTCAGGGTGAAGATGTGCTATTCATTTCTATGTTCCCCAAAAGAAACTCTATCTTCTCTCCAACAGGGTATCTCAGAAAATCACCTTCTCAGACAGTTAATGGCTAATACATCTGTAATCAGTTCTCAAGTTCAAAAAGTTACTAAAGAAACTTTCTAAAAAGCTCTATATAACCTTTTCTTAAAAAAATATTTTTCCTTCTGTGTTTAAGATGGATATTTGTATTCCTTCATTAACAATATTAGGGAATGGCATGCTGAGGTCCATGGAATCTGGGAACTGAATTATTCATCTATAAGCAGGAGCAAAATGCTGAAGAAAGAACTTGAAAACTTCTGTAGATAAGCTAGAATAAAATGTATTCCCACAGAAAAAATGCTACCAAAAAAGGATCACATTCTAGCACATGCAGCAGTGTAACTGCACGTAAGTGCAAGCTACAGCTGGGAACGTTTGATGTCCAGTTTCCAGCCACAATTCAAAACTTCATTCCATCAACTACAAGAGGTGTGTTTTTTTCTTCACTGCTATCTGACATTTTTCCTGTAGCTGTCACCAACTGACAAATACAATGCTTTACTAGGACGATGTATCCTCACTTCACTGTACTATTGAGAATGTATTTCAATACAGCAACAGCCTGTACATTTTAGCTGTAAGGAATAAATCTGTCACCTTGCAAGAGCTTCCTCACAGCGCTGGATGTTTATTTTGTTATTGGTCACTCCAAGGCGTCATACGCTTTTGTACAAATGTTTGAACCCAACCTAGGAATTACCTACTGATTAATATTCCCTGAGCTAATAAATACCTGCTTTTTGTTCTTTCAGTGCAGCAGCAGATATACTGCAGCCTGTTTTAACCTCTTGTAACACTCACTCTACAAACAATGAACTCTAAATTTCAGCTCCTGAATTTATTTAAAAAAAAACCAAACCAAACCAAACCAAACCCCAAACCTCTTAAAATATTTAAGTACATATTGTGAGTGTATCTCTTAGAATTTGGCTGACAGATTGTGATCCTTTGCATAATGGATACAGTGGATATTTTGAATTATGCTTCACTTTTTTTACAAGGGTGGCAGGCCTGCGACTCCACAAAGGGATGTCTTCCTTGTACCTTAGTATTGCATGAGCAAGAACCACCATCAGACCACTTAAATGTTACACATGCAATAAGAGACTTAGAAACTTCTTCACCAAGGTGCCTGCAGGTGCAGTACAGAATCACTGCTTCTCTCCTGTTCCAGGTTCCCATCTGCCAGATCCACCTGGATCCTGATCCATCAGGCACTGATTATCTGCATCTGGTACATGACAACAGAATGGGAACAAGTGTGAAGTACTATACTGCAGCTAAAGAAAGCAACAAGTGAGCCACCACAATTAAAGGATCATATACACTGGCACTAATACACTGGTCCTATCTATTGACCCATCCATCCATCCTATATATGGGGTCACATGGAGGGACAAGGCTGAGTGTTTTTTTGCACAGTGGAAATACTAAACAAAATTTGTATTAATAGAAGTATCTTAAACAGTAGTTTAAGTTGGCATAAACTGGTAATGTTGCCAAAAAGTGCAAGCCTGCCCTCTTGCCCATTTTGTTGTTCCTGTCCTTGTGTTATCCCCTCCCTTGAGCTACACAAGTATTTGTGAGGTTGCCTGATGAATCAGGATATGGAATATCCTGTTTCTTGTCAGGTTAATTTCAACCTAATTAAATTCTGAATGTAATTCAGACATAATTCACCACATGACAATGCAAATACTTACGCTGACCAAGGAAGCAAGAAACATATAGGTAGGAGCAGGAAGAAGGGTTGCTTTTTTTAGTGGTGGTTCTGTCTTATTCTAGCTTAAAGTGATCACTATCTAACTACTACTGTGCTGTTTCAAAGATCATCAACATGATTTACGAAGACAGTGCCACCATGAGCAGCAGTCCAGCCCTTCTCATCACCCTGACCACATTTCCCCATTCCCTTTCTTGGATAAGAGTTACTGAATATGCAGGCAAGTCTGATCAATTCACTGATCCCACTGAAAACTTTCTTGTGAGGCTGATTTGGCTAGACTACTGGGCTGAACTGACTGACTGCCAGTTGCACAACCACACTAACACAAGTAACAGGGTGAGACCCACAACAACCCCATGCAACAGTACAGGCTTGGGGAAGAATGGTTGGAAAACTGCTCAGTGGAAAAGGACCTGGGCATGCTGATTGATGGCCATTGAACATGACCCATCAGTGTGTCCAGGCAGCCAAGAAGGCCAACAGCATTCTGGCCTGTATCAGTCCTGCTTGCCAGAACTAGGGAAGTGATTGCCCCCCTGTACTCAGCACTGGTGAGGCCGCACCTTGAATACTGTGTTCAGTTCTGGGCCCCTCACTACAAGAAAGATTCTGAGTTGCTGGAGCATATCCAGAGAAGGGCAATGAAGCTGGTGAAGGGTCCGGAGAATAAGTCCTATGACAAGTGGCTGAGACAACTGCGATTGCTTATCCTGGAGAAAAGGAGGCTGAGGGGAGACCTTTTTGCTCTCTACACCTACCTGAAAGGTGGGCGTTGGTCTCTCCTCCAAAATTACAAGCGATTGAATGAGAGCAATGGCCTCAATGGGGAGGTTTGGAATGAGTATTAGGAAAAATTTATTCGTCAAAAGCGTTGTCAATCATTGGAACAGGCTGCTCATCATCTGCTGAGACATGTAGACATGGTGCTTAAGGACATGGTGGACTTGGCAGTGCTAGGTTAATGGTTGGACTCAATGATCTTAAGGGTCTTTTCAACTTAAATGATTCTATGACTCTACCTTTAGTTATGAACCCATGTAATAGAGAAATACTCTGAATCTTCACCCTTTCTTTCTTGTGAGTTGTCTTAGTCTCCTTTAATTAGAGATAAACCCCTAGCTGTTGAACTAATCAGCAAAGAGCTAAACATGCTCCTTATGGTCTGTAGTCTCTGTAATCTGCCCACAAAATGTTTACTCAAAGTCCAAACTGACCAAACATTATTTTAATACATGGCTTGCCTAGTAAATAAAGCTGTCATAACAACTGGGTCTATTCAAAAGTATTGGGACCCAGCATGCAAACTGACAACCACCCATACCTTGGCCCTAAATGAGGGCACCGGATGGTCTTTTTATCTCCAGTGCTTGTATCATAGTTTCCTGTGATTTCCATCCTTACTGATTCAGAGTTTGGAAGGAAACTGGATGTCAGCCAGCTGGACAGATGATTTACAGTAAGATCTTCCCATGCAATTTCAGAATCAGTCCTTCAGTAACATACAGGCTCTACGCTGTTGCAGTGTTTAGGCAGCCGCTGCCTTGTGACTAGCATGTAGATGTTGCGTACCAGCTCTGCCAAGCTATAAATTGAGTGAACAGAGCAGCAGCTGTTTGAACCTGAGAACAGAAATTGAAGATTCAAACCACATAAAAAAAAAAAACAAAAACACACCAAAAACCAAAACCCAACAAACAAACAAAAAAAAACAAAACCCAAAAATCATCAAACCAAGAAGTTTAT
>NW_009926640.1:76290-78158 GCF_000696875.1 Nestor notabilis
AGCAGGAATAAAAGACATGGAATCAAGTGTCTTTTTGACAGGTCTTTTCCTCCAGTAGCTTGATGTTTCGGCAGCAATTCTATATGCTCAACTAGAACATATTTTACATGTAAAATCATCTTGTGTACATCATATGAAAATAGACATTAATATGAACAAAACAGGTAACTGCAGTGCTCAGTGGTCTTTACATACAGATACCCATTGTCTTCATGATACTGCAAGTCCATTTCTGCCAAATGGACTGTGAAAATCAATAGCAAACTCCATTGGCTAAATAACACTTGCAAGCCCTGACTTGGCTAAGGAAATTTGGACTCAGGTGGTCTGTAAAAAACTACCAGCAAGAACTCTGTGGAAATTCTTAATCTTGCCATGTGGTCACTTGTGGGCAGTTTTGAAAGACCTAAGTAATTTTGACATCAGAGTTTCTGAATAAACCAACCCAATTTGAATATGGTCATTTAAAAAACCTTGCGGGTTTTTTTTTGCCCCCTCAGGAATCAATGTTCTTGGTGATGTGACTTCTAACTCTCTCGCAAAGCTCTGATAAGGCTAAAATCAGGCATACCCTCTCAGTATTTTTCATATTATCAGTTGGGTAATAAAATTGCCTGTGGGTTCTGACAGTGATTAGAAAAAGTCCCTGGTGCAGATCAGATCATTTCAGCAAAACGAGTGTTTTGCTCTGTCCGTCAGGCCTGGCATTCACCTATAGCTTTAGCAGAATTCCCCATGCCAGGTTATTCCTTAAAAAGTCCAAATATAGTTACCTGTAAAGCAACAAATCATTTTGGCACAGATCATTTTTCATCAGGTAAATTGGTTAAAACAATACTGAGCTGCATTAGCTGCCTCTTCATTTGGGATCCCTCTACCTTTATTAATTTCGCTACAACCATGGCACTGGAAACAGAGGTGCTCAAATGCACTATCTAGCCAACACAAGCCTGCTTGCAAGGCCTTAGCATGGTGGCATGACTGCCTGGTCCATCTCTCTCAAATTCTCCATGAAGAAGGGATCAGGCTTAACTTTGGAAGGCTGTTGTCCCAACTAATGCAGAAGGACCAGGGGAACAGAGAACAGACAGGAAAAGTTAACTGGGGATAACATCCTTCCCATGTGCTGGCTGGCTCTCTGTCCTCTGAGGTCAGAGATGGCCCCTGGTTTCCACAACTATCTCTGCTTTCTGCACACAGATGCTGCAGCTTTTCCTGCTCTGCCTGAAAGGTACATCTAGAAATTCAGTCATTTCCAGATTATTTTTATTTTATACCATCAGGTAAAATTTTTCTATAAGGCTTCAGTCAGCCCCATATTCTACTTTAAAATACTGTTATATCACCACTGACTGCAAAAACTTACTCTATTATGGTTTTGCTGCTGACCAGTTAGCCAGGGCCCACCTCATTGCTTTTCTTGGCCCTGGCCAAGGGGAAATTACCCCTTAGCACTCTGGGAAACGGCCAAAGAATGCAAGCAAAGAAAAAAAAGTATCAATTTTACAAAAAAGAAATAAATCTCAGTTTAATAAAGTAACACAGAAGTCACTGCTTAGTTGTAAAGTGAAGGCGCAAGTCTTTATTGTTTTTATTGTTAATGCTTTGTACTCCTAGTGCACGTACAATGGGGAAGAAGAGAAGAATGACTATCTTAAAGGAAGAGGACGAAGGCGATGGGAATAGGGCACCACGAGAACTCACGGGACGAACGTCCATCCACCGCCCGAGAGCGACGGGCAGCAATGACGAGGACACACGGCTCCAGAAGCACTGAACGCGTAGCTCCCGGACGGCGGAGGCCGGGCCTCACCGGAACGCGGCGGCGAAGGGCCGCGGGAGCGCCCCCGAGAAGAAGCGCAGCGAGC
>NW_009926641.1:0-7229 GCF_000696875.1 Nestor notabilis
CCTAACTATTCTATGATTCTATGTTTCTATAGCCAGGGTGTCTAAGCCACCAACTGTAAGATGTCAGTGAATCCTCTCTCATCATTGCTCACAGTTCTATCCCATAAATGCACCAGCTAATGACTTACCGGAGTAAATCAAATGAGACTAAAGAGATGGTTACCCTTGGGAAGAATCTAGCAGGTGTCTGGCTGAAGTTAGTATCGCCAGTTTGACTGTTCAGAACGTGTTCGTTTTAGAAGCGTATTTGAAAAGACTTCATTCATACCTCACCATTTTGTAGAATATGAGTGAAAAAGACTTCATACACGATGTTTGGTCCTCTCAGAGCCAGATGTGCTGTAGTAATAATTAAAACCCATCTGGAGTTAAATGCTGCCTGAGACAAATGCCTTTGTAAAAACCCTGCTTCAACACTGCCCGTATGTTCAAAGCAATACCTTAAAAATTATAAACACTTTTGGTTCTAAGATCGTATTGTCTGCATTCTTCCTGACCCTGAAGATGCAGGTATCTGGAAATGGAGCACAATGCAGTGCAGAATGTGGGCATATGGCCAGAGTGGAGAAGCTTCCCAACACTTCCCAGCCAGCTAGCCTCAAGTGGCATTTCCAGTGCCAGGCCACAACAATGCCTTTCATTCACCCTATGAGAAATTGTTTGCTCAGAAGGACATTTTTCTTGGTGCTCTGCTTGAGGTCAGCATAGGACAGAATTGGCAAATGCACTGTCTGTACAGATGGACAGGCATCCTTCACAACCTGTCCACCCCGGCACACAGAGAAAAACTAGAAACAGCGAGGAGTATATCCTAGGGCCTGCCAGGAGGTCAAGGGAGGTTCACATGATACAACACAGAAATAGGACAGACCTCATGTGAATCACGCCTTTATTTCTCTTCATGGTGAGGCACATGCCTTACTAGAATGTGGACTGCTTCCATTCCAGCAACCAATGCTTCTTAAGACTTGCTGATGAGGGCAAGTTTCTGTTGCTTCAGAAGGAATTAGTAAGAAAGATGACAAGGTGGCATATTTATATTATTAACTTATCTATCTCATCACTTCTTTTGGCTTCGTTTTCCTTGGGAGACCTGTTTTACTCAAACATTCAGAGATGAAAATAAAGGGCCCTGCTGGTATTCTTTTCTTTTTTTTTTTTAAATTGTGGTCTCTCAAGAGAGCTGTACTGCAGACAGAAACCAGCTAGCAAAGGGCAGAGACAGCAATAAGGAGTGATTACACCATACAAAAATGTCAGTGGCGTAACATGACTTAACTGTGATTCCACAAATTATAGGTGAATGTAGAGGCAGAAAAATCAAAAGCAGAAAACACACTGTACCCTTTATATTCAAATCCCCCAAATTTTACCAGATTCCTCAGACCAGTTCCAGACATTTACGGACACTAGTGGCTGATTTTTGCACTTCATCCCTTGAGAAATGGGTTTAGGGTAGAAAAGCTGACTGGAGAACTTGAGATTAAACATACACTCTTCGTAAAAGCAGCGATAGGTCATATTTACTGAGAGTCAGAGAGCAGATTCCTACACCAAATGTGCTGATGGAAACAGGTTGAAAGCTGTGTGTAACAAAGAACAGAACATTTCAAAGGACGTACAGAACATTGAGGTTCAAAGGGCTGGAACAACATGACCTCTAGAACTCTGCTCCTACAGAAAACAGCCATGTGTGCAAAGGTCTGGAGGAGGAGAAGGGCAACATGGAAGCTTGCTTTGAGTGGTTTATTAGGTGCCTCTTCTTAGTGATGGACTGTCAGCATGTGCTTGATCTGAGACTCACTTGAATGCCAGGCACAGTACCAGGAATACAGTGTGTCCTTGTCCTGCATGCATTTACTAAAGCTCGGGGAGGGCTGGAGGGTCTCTTCTGCTCCAAAGCAAGCTTATGTAAGATAGGGTTGATGTTTGCTCTTGAATTCATGAAAAAAGCCATCCAGAGACAACTTGCCTAGTCTGCCATACATGCTGGACACAGTTTCTGTTCGGAGAAAAAATCCTGGAGGTTCCATCATTTGTTTTTGATCCACCTGAGAAGAACTAGACTGTCATATTTCTTCTTATAAAAATAATCAAAATCAGCTAACAGCCAAACAGAAATATTAGTGAATCATTTTCAGCTTCTCACTTTACTTTAACTCTCCTCATAGATTTGCTTTATGTTAGTTCTGTGACCAGACGAAGAACATGCCAGCACACCTCACAGCCTGGCGTGGGGTGTTGAGGTAGGACCCTGCAGTGCACTCCAATAGTGAAGAGTCAAGACAAGTAAACGCTTTCTCCTGCTCAGGTTAGGATTGTGCCTGGCTTCATCCTGGACTTCAGCAGAAGTTTTGTCAGTTCAGATAAATGACAGTCTTTGCTTCTAAATCGTGCTATTGCTTATCCAAAACAGTTTACTACTGCTTGAGAGAGACAAGAGTCAATCGTTTTTTAACATTTTCCCCGGACCCTGCACTGGCATGTTGCAAAGCATTTGCATGAAAGGAATGGATGATTCCTCACTATTAAAAGGTAGAAAAACATTGTGATCTTTCATGTATGGACAGAGAAGGGTGTGGTGTCTCAGGTACTATCTGTAACATCAACTCCAGAGTCTATACATTAGGTACTATGAGGGCCTAGATCAAAGCTTCAGATCTTGCTTTAAGGGCAGTCGGGTACCAATGCTGCAACCACCTGCTTCCTATACATCCCCTCATTTGAGCACTGATACACACAGAAGTGTTGCCTCCATCAGCTTCTCCACGTCTCACTGAAATCAGCCTAAGTACAAAGCAATGTCCTTGACAGAAAACTCTCCAAGCTCAAAGGCTTGAGGATTTCAGGTAAAGAACAAACGTCAGGAAATTCTGTTCCCTGGAAGATATTTGCAGGTTTCTTTCAACTCTGTTTTGTGATGGTAACAATTCAGAAGCTGTACTTCTGGTATTACCTGGAAAATGGAGAAAACAGTTGCCATTCAACAGCAGGGTACACAGAATGTCTAGTAAAATACTTTCAATCCCCCACAGGCTGAGTAAAAAGCACACACATGATATGTCCCTCACCAAGTGGTAAGTGACGTAACATGAAAAGTTATTATGATTACACAGATGGACATGACAGGACCATGGTTTCATAAGCAAGGTATTGAAATTGTAAGGTCAATGCACGCATGTTCATCCTGTCATGCTGTTCTTACCTTCCAGGGTTTTGTCAGCTGAGCCTTTTTTTCCTTTGAATAGTCTTACTGAAAATAAAATATATGACATCTAGGTGTAGCCTTGTCTGCAGCTTAAAACGACCTGTGAAGAGGTGACAGAATCATATCTTATTAAGAATTCATGAAGTATCAAGATCAAAAAACCTTGGCCAGCCCAACAAACCCTGCAAACAAGAGTGATGCCACCAGCCAGGAAACATGTAGCTGCTCATCAGGTTGCTACAGTAAGTGCTGGATTTTTAGCACTTGACTGCTGTACTTCTTTTCAAAACCAGCACTGCAGATGCATGGCACTGTGAATCTCTCCAGCGACTCGGTCCGCAAATCCTGCAGTTTTTCCTCAGTGGTTCAGAGCTGATTGTAGCTGGGCCCTTTCATCACCAGCAGGGTGTCTGATAGACAAATGGTCTAATTCTCACTTGTACCAAAGAACTTATGTTGATATAGACCCTAATATAAGTGTGATGATAAAGCTACTTACAGTGGTACAACATTGTCCTCTTCTAATACAGAAAAAAAGCCTTGATGATTCAGGGGCATTCACACTACAGCCAGTCTAAACTTGGAATTTTTACTGGCAGAGACACACTGGTTAAGAGTGTGGGGAAAAACCATCACACACCTCTGACAACTGTGCTGGCAGACACCCCAGAGGTGTCCCTAGATAGACAAAACAAGTTTCTGCAGGATAACTGTAGCTGTCTGTGTATGCTCTGCCCACATGAGAAGCAAGGTAGTTTGAATTAGCTTAGCTCCCTTTCACTGAGGTTTACTCAAGGTCTAAAGCCATAGTTGTACCAGCCTAAAAGTCAGTAGAGCGACTGAATTCCAGGAACTGGTAAAGACAGTAACAGCAAAACAGTTTTTTTGCCAGTACATGTCTTTTCCCCAAGGAAGTAGGTGCGCCACTAAAACTGCTATAAATAAGGCCTGAAGAGCTTGCGTTATACCTCTTCAACTATAACTGGAAAGATAAAATAGTCCAGAAGTTGGGGTAGTTTGAGACCACTTTACACTCTGAGTAAAGGTGACTACAGTAAGAGATGCAGGAAGTGATGTTTTTGGACAATGTATCAAAACAATTGTTAAGCAGATCATATAGATATATTAACCCATGGGGATTTATAAGGTG
Organism: Nestor notabilis; assembly: GCF_000696875.1. NCBI lineage: Eukaryota > Metazoa > Chordata > Aves > Psittaciformes > Psittacidae > Nestor > Nestor notabilis. Next base: position 4,359 of record NW_009926641.1, read on the forward strand.
CAATAACACTACTGTAGGAGAGTGTAAAATTGCAGGCTCAGGCAATATCAGAGAAGCTATACATGAACAAGGATGGGGATTCTGAAGAATGGCAAATTTGGACATCCCGTTTGTGACTCAGAAGCTGGAGAGGCTGCCAAAGCCTCTACTGCCTCATGTACAATACTCTGCCATGTACATTTTTTCTCCCATTGTTTTACAAGGCTAAAATTAGTGTAGAGAGTGACTGTGGAAAACGTGTATGGAAATAAGGAAACTTGACTGTATATGGCTTTGGTTTTTTTTAACTTCTATGTTGCACTCTCAATTAAACAAAATCAGAAACCATTTGCTTCAGACCTTGATCATCCTACTAGCCATTCTGTATTTCTGCAACACAGAAGAGGGATAACCTTTTCAGATTAAAGTCAGGCAAGTAAGATGTCCAGTGTGGAACAGCCATAAAACTTATGGTGGTGTTTCATTCAGTGCTTCCCTGATGCTTTTTTATAACACAAAGTTGAGCAACTGAAGATTGCAAGCTCTCAGCATGAGGTTATGCTTACATCCAGATCTCCCTTTTTCCTTCTATTGCCTGCCTTCCACAGCACTCCCAAACACATCACTTTCCTTCTTTCCAGCTCTTTGTCTTCGCTGCTGCATCAGTCTCACATGGCTCCTGTCTCCTCAACAGCACTCCCCATTACTACCATAATATTCCTAGAGGGCTGTCAGGGCCATGGGTGCAACAATAGGTCTTAATTAGCCTGATAAAGGCTTTATCCACTTCCTAAGAAATATGTTCCTCCCTTCCACTCCACATTTTCAGTTGCTATAAAAATGTCTTCATCATGATATCCCTTCTTTTTCCATCTATTCCAGTATCCTCAAATTCAATGTTTCCTTCTTCCAATCCTAGAGCAACCAAAAATTGAAAAACCAAGTTTTTCCACAAATGCATGCAGCTTAGATTGCCTGGCTGTCGTTGGGTTTAAGACTCTTCTATGGATGTCAGAAGCACTGCTTGGCAGACATTTACTGTTGCCTACCCTGACAAAAACAGTTGTGGTACCACTTGCTTCTCTCTTTCTCTTTGCAGACCTTAGAAAACCTGCAGATAGGAACAGCTTAGATACTCACTATTCCTAACGTACACAGGGATAATAATACAGTGGGCCTGTTTCCTTTCAGCTACCTCTGTCTTTAAGTACAGCAGCAATCTATGACAGAATGATCGGCACTGAAGACAACTGTGCAATTAGAAACAGATGAGAAATGGGTATGAAAGGACAGCCATCACAGCACATTTATTCAGAGAATGGGAATCTTGCCTTTCTATAGAAGTGCCTAGACTGTACATACAGTGTGCTTTACCCTGCTTTCCAGTAGAACAGAGCAGAATGTCATTTTTTGAGCAAAACCAGACAAAAACTCAGAAGTGTCTTTTTCAACAAAAATTTTCATTTTTTTTTTAAATTGGCCAGGTTTAAAGCTTCCAAATTGATACTACCCAAAAAGCTGGAGGGTTAGAGAAGGAGATACTGTTACCAAAGTGACCTTTGGTGCTAATAAAGTGGGGAAAGTCCTTACTGTTCATTTAATTCTCCTCCTCCTCAGTCAGTTCCTTCTTGCTCTCCATAGTGAAAAGAAATAGAATTTATTTAGTGCTCTCTGATCAGGACTGGCATCAAAGCTACAGCTGAAGATTCTAGGGAATATATTGCAAACCATTCTTGGACACCATGTGTATGGCAGTTCTTGGGAACTCCTTAACAGTTCTCAAGAAAGCATTTGGACGATGGCTTTAGTGACATGATTTAGTTTTAGGGAGTCCTGCAAGGAGCAGGAAGTTGGACTCGATGATCCTTATGGGTCCCTTCCAACTTGAAGTCTTCTGTGATTCTATTAAATAGAGAAGCCTAGGAGTTAAACACTGCAGTACAGAAACCACATAGGCTAAAAGGCTTTGTGCAGCCTATCAGCGTTGGTACGTGTGGATTGGGAAAAAGAAGAGGAAACTAATGATTGCACAATCGATCAAAAGATGCCAGGCAAGCTTTAAGGGAAAATACAAATCTGTTAGAGCTCTGCGCACACAAACCAGTGGAAACAGAGAATAGTTTGTGTAGTGTTTCACTTCCCTCAGCCCACAGCTCCCAAAGGCAATCTTCGCTGGGGAAACACTGTTTGACAAAGGACACAGGGGTTGACCCTGTTTCAGCACAGATTTCAGCAAAACTATCTGCAGCAGACAGAGTAAACACATGCAAACAGAAGCCCAGGAGGAGAATGCAAAGTCAACATGTGGGTTAATTGATGGGGGGTGTGGAGTGACTGGTTTATGAAGTCCCAGTATACTGAAGTCTGCACTTAACTGCTCAACAAACACAACAGTGCAGTGCTCTTGCATGCTCACTTGCCAGTAAGTGTGAAAACCAGGATGACATGTCTCAGAAGAGAGGCTGAATATATATTCTTTCTTTATATCTAACTGATGCCTCTCCTGCAAATTACGAGAAATGCAGTGCTTTCCTTTAAAAGCAAAAGTGGAAATGGGCTTCTTGTCAGCAGAGAGACACTAGAACTCCCATTAATCTCACTTTCTTGCCACTAAAAAGCAGAGTTCAAACATCCTGCAACCTCTATGGATAGCTAATAACTTGGCTCTCAGAGAGCTAAGAATAATAATAAAAAAAAAGAATTCTTACCGGAAAAATCAATGTGGCCCTTCCTCTTAATTGTAGCTTCTGTGCAGTGCATAAATTGAATGTAAAGATTTGCACCCTACTTAGACAGCACTCTATAAAAAAAGCCCACTATAGGCATCTGCAGTATTACTGCTGGGTAAGTAGAAGAGATTCTATTTTTTGTGCACGATCCTAAAGAAGAGCG
>NW_009926641.1:7260-20813 GCF_000696875.1 Nestor notabilis
GCTGCCATTTCATGTGCCTGACCAGTTGCTGAACATTAGTCATTCACACTGAGCATATGTGAAACTGATCCAGGGACATGAAAATCCTTTAGTCCCACTGTTAAAACTGTTCTTAGTTACCTTTGTATGCACTTTCTCAAATGCAAAGTCATGCTGGTTAGCCTTAAAAAATCTGCTCTAAGTATGTAGGAAGACAAACTGTACCAGTTATTATTTATAATTCATGTGGTACATTTAGCTTTACAAGTGTAACACAGTACTCTAAACATAAAAATAACTGTTTAAAAAATAGTCAGATCAAAGGCTGATGATAGTAATATATGAGAATGATAATAAATGTAAATGATGACAACTACTTCCATAAGAAAAAGGTGAACAAATGTTCATACAAAATAAGCATCAAAGTCATAGGAAGATAGCCTGACCAAAGCAAAATCATTACAAGCTTGAAAATCTTAACTTTTTATTAATTATTCTTTAAGCCTTACAGCCAGCTCAGCAAAGGCAGTGTTTTCATAGCATGATTTGCCATGTGTTCCATGACCCATACGGTAAACATAGATTCGTAGCTTTCACTTCATTTTCACTAGCCCTTCACATAGGAAGAGATCTGACTGCCACCAGTAGGACATTGTCTCTGAATTAGGAACAGTCAAAAAGATATCTGTACATCCAGAGCATGAAATCCACTGATCTGTGTCTGTGGTAGACTTTCATTCCTGCCAGATGGGAATAAAATGCGTTTGCTGAAGAGAACCAATAATGTTCAAACACATACTCATGCCTGTGTGTGCTAACACACATTTACTATGCTCTCTCTTTGGTATCAGATCTAAGCCTTGTACAGTTACAGGCACAGGTAGGTACAGGGAACCAAAATAAATAATCAGAAATAAAATTTGTGTCATCTATATAAAAGCATTAACATCTCTGCTCAGACTCCACTCAGCCTCTCCATGCTACACAATCCACCCTTTCCATATGATGTCTCATATGGTAAGGGTGCTGCTTGCTGGTGAGCTAGGCGTGCTGTTTCTCACACACCACTGGTCAGAGAGTTCTTTCCAGAGGAGCAATATTAACATCTTCTCTACGGTGCACCTGAATTTAAGAAATGCTAATGGGACAGCGCTAAATCCTTTCAATATCCTGCCTATCATTTATGCCTCTTGAGAGGACAGATTATAGACATACACCCTGGAAATTCCACCCTGCCAAAGCAGGTCTCAACCCCTCAGTGGGAATCATGGGACTGGACTGGGGCAGCTAGTTCAGGTCTCCAGAAGGTACCTTGGGACATTGGGGCTCTTTAGAGGGTCACAGAATAATTCCACATCTGGAATATATTCCATAAGTACCAGGAAAACAAAATTGTTTTGCTTCATTTTTAGGCTGCTGTGGTACTTTATGCATCCTCTTTGCCAGTGTACACTGAACAGGCCTACCTGACTGCTCTATTACTTGGATTATGTAAGAAGGATTATGCAAATCCATAGCATTTACCATGACCTCACCCTCCCTCTAAAATTAGGCTTTAAAGCTTCCTTCTAGCCATGGAGGAGGAAAAATCAAACTCATGCTGGTGCAAGTTCAATTTTGAAAACCTGCCTTATTATCAGACATCTCTTTCATGCAGACAGCTGTAACCTGTACTGTAAATGTGAATGGGAAGCTCAGTCCAGTGCATAGTTTTCTTGCTTAATGTACTTTTCATCTATACAAAGTTCATATTTTCCTTTATGTGTTTAAGAAAGATGCATTTCTTTGTTTTTTTTCCTTTCACATGATGTCATACATATACTTGTATAAGTGATTTTTTTTTGTAATAGCAGTCTTTTCCCATAAAATTCAGTGCTTTCCACTTTAAAAATGAGAAAGAGAAAAAACCCCACATTGAAAACAAGCTTCAAAATATTGGTAAATAAATGTTTTCTTTATTATGTAAAAGCATTACGATGTCTCCAAGGTACTACAAATAACTTATAGTAAATGTTATTATTATTGCTGGGAAAAGGACCACTTAATGCCAGTTTTCTGTGGGAAAAACCAAATCGGAGTAATCCAATAGGGGTGCTCAGAAACATACAGCAAATACTTGAGAGCTTCAAGTGAAAAATATATGCTGAAGCAGCAATTTGGAACAGGGTATATCTGCTCAACCTTGTCTGAGGGAGGTAGACTTAGTGTCCTGAAAATGACAATAGGAAGGCTATTCCAGTTTTATACTAACTTGTCCAAACGAGTTCTACAGCATAAATGTGAAGTAATGCGGTGTTGAGCCAAGCCTGGATACAGACCTGAAATAGAAAGTGTTCAGCACTGGGAGGATGTGAATTGCTGTCTGGAAATCCCATAAACAGACCTGTGTGGCTGCCCTGAGCAAAGCAGTCATATCAGGGTAAATTTGGCTCAACATACTGCTATAGCAATCAGCTAGTGATGGGTCACCTTCCAAAGATAGCGCTACTACAGAATTAGTAACAGCTATACAGCCACATAGCTGAACTGTTAAAAATCCAAAGCAAGCCTTGAAAATGACAAATAGGTGCATAACATCGACTATATAGATATCAAGAAATGCATCAGAGGTTGGTCTGTATTCCCTACCCTTTTTCTGTTCACAGTATGGCAGTCTCCTCTTCTCCCACAGATGCCCTTGAAGCCCTGCCACATGTCTCGGCTGCAGTTCTCAAGTCAAAGGGGATGATAGCATTTGGAGTTTACAAGATCAATAGTGCAGCAGGTTCTGTCCCCTGGAAGTTGAGAGCCAGTCCCTATCTGTTACAAAGTACATTCAAGCTGAATTCAGTCTCATCTCATACTTGTGGTCTCATGAGGGACTCTTCATCAGGGACTGTAGCGATAGGACAAGGGGGAATGGGTTTAAACCAAAACAGGGGAAATTCAGGTTAGATATAAGGTGGTGAGGCACTGGAATGGGTTGTCCAAAGAAGTGGTAAATGCTCCATCCCTGGCAGTGTTCATGGCCAGGTTGGACAGAGCCTTGGGAGACATGGTCTAGGGTGAGGTGTCCCTGCCCATGGCAGGGGGGTTGGAACTAGATGATCTTAAGGTCCTTTCCAACCCAAACTGTTCTGTGATTCTATGATTCTATGTGCTTTGTTCTGGCTCTCTTTGACGTTTTATGAGGCACTGTGGGGGTTCAGGCTATTTCTTACAAAAAGCCTACAGATCAGTCAAGGTTCACATATCTGAGGTTCATGCTTCCTTGCCATTGCCCCTCTGTCTCACCTACTAAAGAACTATAAGGAAACTGGTTTTGACTTTTCACAAGCTTGTTAATGCAAAATAAACTGATCAAAGCACAAGCACATGGAGGCGGAGAAATCTGAATGGGTTCTTTTGGATCTCTTCTGTCAGTCAGCTTATATGGTTAATGTTAGGATGGTTATGATGTTAGGATTAGCATGTAAAGTAACCTCAAGCATAACAGTTTGCAGTTTGTAGAGATTTTTGCTCTTCACGTGCAATACAGATGTGAACTAATTAATCCTCAGCAGAACACCATCTTAAAGACAAAAAAGCTTAGAGAGAAAGGTATTAAAGCTAAATGCAATACAAACATTTGCCGACAAAATAAATGGCCTTACTGACTTTAGGGATATGCTTGAAAGCTTCTTAGGTGTCTAACAGCTAAGTATCATTCGCACTCACAGCCAGGTTTCTAAAGACATTTAAACAGCCCATTTGATTGTAATTTGAAGTAGGTAGAAATTAGATGAATTAGCTGAAAAACCTGACACTAAGAAATTCATCCAAGTCCACACTATGAGGACTGTGAATGTACCAATAGCATTTAATTGCTCAGACCAGCCCCACCTGGGACCTCCACCCTTTGCCCAAGGCCCAGGAGCTCCATGTAAGCTCAGACCTGGGCCTTCCATAACCCTGCCTGAGCTATGTTGTTAGTGGACCTACCCTCAGCCCTACCTTCTAGATGACTCTAGGGTCTATGTTGTAGCCTGGTTTACAGTCCTGTCTCTGCCTCCATCTCCTGCTGGCTCTGGCTAGACTCCCTGGACCTCATTTGCCAGCTCACTGTGTGTGGAGCCATTGAAGGAACCAGTTATTGGCAGCCTTATTCTGCCCAGCCTGTTCAGTTGTGATGGACTTGTGCTCTGGTGAGAGGACAATCTGTGCTGTGGTCACTCTTGGTTTGTCCTGCTTTGTGGTGTGGCCTGTTCTTGCTGCTCCTCAGCATACAAGATGGAGCTAGACTTTAGGTATCCTTCCTCTACTAGAACGAGTGCATATAAGACCAAACCCCAAACTAGTGGTCTTTTTGAAAAATGCTTCCACATTTCTATTCAATGCATTGCTCCAAACCACAATCTCAGCACCTGCATTGTAGAAATTGAAGTTCTCCTGCACATAATGAAACATATATAAAGTAAAAATTTGTCCAGAACAGCATATAATCTTATGTAAATGAACAGGGAATATATCACTGATAAAATAAAAAGTCACAGCTCTATTTTGAAGACCTGTGATATGGCTTCCCCACATGTTGTTTTTCAGGTAAAAAGATCTGATAAAAGCTTTGGAACCATGCAGGCCATTAATATATAATGAGAAAATACTCTCTGTTGATTACACAGTTGAGAAGAAAATCAAGGTAGTAGATAGAAAGGAGGGAAACAAAAAGCACTTAAAGAAAACCAAGATGGAAAACATGATCAGAAAAAGTGAAGGCAGTAAGTAAATTAATAGAACAGATCAACAAAGTCAGGATCCAATTTGGCAGGTGGAGACAATAGTGGAAATCAGTGCAGTGTGGCAACACTTTCTGCCCTATTCATCAGAGCATACAGCTTAATTCTGCTGAAAACCACATGATTAGAACACATGGACATAGGGACTCCAAAATGTGCAAACTGCTGCAATTCTTAATGACATAAAAGGTAGAAAACTTACAGAGAAAAACTCATAGAGGAAAACTAGTTCAAAACCATTAGAGGTACATTTTCAGCTGAGGGCATGTGGGAATTCAGCTGTAGGACTTTCATTTAGTTTAATTGGTGTCATGGTGTAAAATCCCTATGCATCAAGTTGCTAATGTACTCTATGAAGAGTGGATTTAGGCTTCTGAAGGTGCATTAAGGAAGAGTGAAAACAGTGAATTCACCATATTATGGGCTCTGAACATCTGAAGTCTTTTTTCTTGGAGCTGTATTATTACTGTCACTCAACTTTGACCTGAATGTTAGCAAATGCCATTTCCAGCAGAGAAAAATAATCTGTATGTTGTTAGCCATTCTGAACCAGGAAATGAGAAGAAAATACTTCTACTTTTGTCCCTTTAATTTTTTACTCAAGGGATTGTTTTTGCCACTTCTCATCGTGCTCATGAATTTTGTTAATGTCCTGTCTCTGAATATTCCCCATGTGGAATAAGAACTCAGCTGAACACTTCAAATTAGGCCCCAGTTTGTCTAGCTAAATTCAATATGTTGACTTCTGCACTGTGACAACCTAGGGGGCTGGTGATTTACTGGCACCAGAAGGTGCCAATGGAAAAAAGGAACCCTCCCAAGTTAGCATGCCATTTCATTCTCCACAACAAATTGATGAAGTGTTGGAAAGCACTGACAGCATTGTGGATTCAGAGATAAAGGCATCTGAAATGATTTATAGGCTGAATATATTTAGCATTTTTCATAAGGCAACCATGCACTGAAGGCATCTGTCATGCTCCAGTTCTTCTTTTTCTCAGTTTCCATATGTCTTTAACATAGCTGTCATCTTCTATTCTTCATATGATGAGTAGCCACTGAGAAGATAAACGAGAAAGGGTGAAAATTCGTTATCTGTATGACCAGTATTCACTGTTTTCAGCAAATGTTTCTTCTCCTTTTAAATGCTTTTATGTTTCTTGTGTTTTCCCTTTGATCTGATTTTTCTTTTAAAGAGCTGAGAAATCAACTTTTGTGAGACCAATTATGAAGCAAACTATGTGAATTCAATTACAGAACTTGATACTGTTACAGGAATTTATGTCTGCTGAGATAACTTTCCAATTTCCAGAAAAAAACATATTCAGGTTTCTGAAAACAAGAAACTGAAAAGAACCAACATAATTTTAACACATGTAGCTAGCTTCTGGACTGTTCCACAGTGGGAAGAGTCTGGAAAAGGTGTAAATTCAGTGTGTCACACTGAGTTGTCCAAAAATGGTGCTTAGCACAGCTTGTGACCCAAGATTATGACAAGAGATAATTTGGAAGAGCAATGTCCTTTTGAGGAGAAATTTATGTGAGCCCTTTATGACTGCTAGACCTGTGATAAAAGAGTTATTTACATCTCTTGTCCATCAGCCTTTCAAGACTGCATTACCAAGGCTGTGTGGCACAGGCCCTTTTCAAGAGTACCATACTGTATAAGTTTAATGATGACTAATAGATGACAACTTTCACAAAGGAGTGACTGTAAAATTACTGATAATTTTTCCTGTGGAACAAGGTAAATGTTCTGTTCAGGACAGCTGAAAGGTACAGCTCGTGTCAATGTTTTATGAGAGTGTCAGTGCATGGGTCTAATGAAAACTGTAGGATTCCTCTGTGAAGGCTTCACTAGTTTGAGTTTGGCTAAGCTTTAATGTTTTTGAGATGAAAGGACATAAACTAGGAGAATAAACTTGTTTTACAGGAGAGAAGGTCATATTGAGAACAATATAATTTAAGAAGGTTTACAAGCCTCCTAATTATCTTGTTGTTGGATTCAGATTTTCAGTACTTACTCCAGCAGTGTACTGGATTTCTGACATGCAACCAGTTCAACACACCTCCTCTGGTTCATAAAAAAAGCACTTTCTCTGCCACCTCTGAGGTCTGGCTGGGGGTATGCTTCCTGCTTTTCTCATCAGCTTCCAAGTCTCTCTGGATCCATTCATTCTGTTAAGTGACACAAGGACAGGGACTGTTCCCATGCCTTGGGCCAAATGGCAGTGTCCACACTGTACAGAGCTGGCTCTGGGTCTCCTTGTGTTTTATGTCGTGATTATGTGACTCTAAAACATTTTTTTACGTGTTTTTTCTTTTAATTTAAGATGTCTAAGAATAGAAAAAGGGCTGTGTTCAGGGGCAGGGCTTCAGCATCTGAAAGCCACCTGGGAATAGCCTGGCACATGCTATTGCCTGAACCATACTCAGGCAAGCATTTTTCAGAGGTTGCTGGCTTACACAGGCCAAAACTGTACCAGAGTGTGCTAGCAACTATGCAGCAGCTCAGTGTTTGCACTCCTCTTGTAAGCCTGTCTCACTTAGAAACAGAAATACAGCCTTACTGCCTCTCTTCTGCCTGTTCTATCCCAGACTGTGGAAAGTGCTTTGTGTCCTGCTCCTCTTAAGTACATTCAGGTGTTCTTTTGAAGGAGACCATGAAAAAAGAGACATCCTCTTTGTTATCTGAAATGCTTCTCCCAGGAGAATGAACAGACAAGACATAGTAAACTACAACCCTTGCAGGCTCAAGAAAGGATTAAAGACTATTACACTCAATCTGTCAGTGGCTGTTAGGCACTCTCCAGATGCAACCACAGGCTCAGGAAGTCATTAAGCTGCCAATGACTGACAACTAGGACAGTATACCAGGCAGCAGGTCACATCAACTCAGCTCTTGCTAGACATCTGTTACCGGTCCCTGTCAAGGACAGGATACTGGACAAGAGGTCTTGTCTGCTTAACAGGCTTGCCAGCATGATAGTTTTTCTTAAGTGGTCAGAGTAAGGACTTGACCTTCAAGGGAGGAGGAGGAAGGGGAAAATATATTCTTCCTCTTGCCTAGCATGTTGGTTTTGGGTAGTAGAATGCCTAAAAGTCACTGTCTTGGGAAGACTTGGCTCCCAATTTCACCTAATGGATACTGATATAGGTGTAGTCTAATTATCAGGCACATTCTGGGCATTTTCATGTGCTTATAAACACTGGCTTATTAGGAAGAAAACTAATTCTAAATACATGAAAGCTGTAATATTTAATTATCTCTAATCTTTTTATTTCTAGTTAGTTTGCATACAAAAGATGACTCAATTTTAGAAAATCATAACCTTTACACAGACAATCCCTGCCCACAGGCAAAATACATCAAAGAAATTACCTGTCATAATTTCTTACTTGCATGTACTCATGCAATGATTCTATGATATTTACTTAGTATAGGAGCACAGTAGAAAAGTGTGCATAAAATCATCTTTCAGCATTTACTAATGCATGCATTTATTTTTATGCAGAGATAATCCACCTTTTTTCACCTGAGATATTTTTAAAAATTGACACTTGAAAAAAGACATGAGATCCACCCAAAGTGATATATTACTATCAATTTATTATAATTTTGCCAATACATGCTTAAGAAAACCTACACCAGAACAAGCTGAGGTTTATTGATTCTTCACTAGGTAGTTGTACTTCTTTAGCTGCAAAACCTTAGGCTGCAAGCATCACAAATAAAACCTGTGGCTGACATGGCCCATGAAGTTCATATGTAATATGGGAATTTAGCCCAATATACAATTGTCTTTGTGAAGTGAAAGACTGTCTTTGTGAAGTCAGAGACTGGTCTTGTTGTAAACAGTCTGAAAGAAGAAAGGAAGGACTCAATGCTTGAGAAAATCAGCTGTTCACCACAGGACATTTGCAGACCTTGCAGGTGACTGTCTTTGATACTGACAGACAGAGGGATGCTAGGGCACATGATGGGGAGTATTTCCTTTAAAACAGGGGTCAATACACGGAACAGTGGGCAGGGAAAGGCTGCAGTTCTGGACTGTGCCCCTAGTAAGGCTCTTTTATTTCAAAGGCAATGCTATGAGGTACAGACAAATTCTCCCTTCTTGTCCTAGCTGCAACACTGTACAATGACCACTATCCTGGGCCACTTGTGCAGGCACCATTGAGTAAGGGAGCATAGATGAGGCCAACCAGCTGCTTTAGGTGTCCTCAATGGGACTGGATAGCCTTGATCCTGCAGAGCACAACAAAAACGGAAGAAACTGGGGCTAGATTTTTAAAAACCTTTTGGTGAGTCACTTTCCTGGTCTCCTGTATTTTTCAGAAGGCGGCCATGCACTGAAGACATCTATCATGCTCCAATTCTTGTGCATTCTAAGAGTCTAGCAGAAAATGTCACTGTCTCTTTGCTTTACTTTCTCTTCTCTTGCCTCTGAGACACTGTCATAGGAGTTGCTTTAGATTGTAGAATTATCTGCTGCAAAAAAACGTAAAAGGAAATGCACTTAACCTTTTCCTTTAACTTTTCATTTAGAATTCTTAACAGGGCTAATGATTAGGGAGGAATAAAAAGCAAAGGTTAGAACCACAAATAGTGTAGGCAGATATTTGCCAGATATCATGTCTATTTAACACCTCTAGTTTCCCTGTTCTTGTCCTCACATAATCTTAATCAGAGGTCTCCAAGTGTGCCAGCTATTTACTTCCCTAAGAAGGTATGCAAGAGAGCCAACTGATAACACAGTATCTGTCACTTGTCACCCCAGAACTAGAACATTTCTAAATACTTCATTATTAACAACTTAAGTTAGCTGGCTGTTATAAGAAATGCAAAGGTCATAACATGTTCAAAGCTTACTTTTCAGTAGAGCAAGATAGAAACTTCAAGCTAAACTTTTCTAAGAATCAGAATCAATTGATTTGTCATTCCCTTTTCTCTATGAAATAAAGACCTTAAATGAAACTGACCATAAACAAGACAGCCAGCAATATTAAGTTATTGTTTCAATTACAATATGACATACCTTCATTTTCTTTTGTAAAACTTTAACTGTTCAAGTGTTGCTACACTGTTGTGATTTGTTCCTGGGTTTGGCAAAACACCACCATTCCTGTGAGTAAAATAAGGGGAAAACAAATTATATTACATTTCATAATTAATTTTTAAAACTTCAAGATTTGAACTAAATCTTGCAATATGATAATGACATAATCTGAGAATGAGATTTATTGCTTGCATGAAGATCTGTCCAGATTTGGACAAGTCAGAAACTAATAGAAGAACCATATATAGGAAAGCTTAGAAGCATCTGAGCTAAGTCTGAACACAATGCAGTGCCATGCAAAAATGGTTATTTGGATCCCAGACCAGTGTCTCCAAGCCTAAATTTCTGCACAAGCTAAGTCAAGCAAGCAAGCATCATCCCACTGTACGCTTTCAAGCCTTTTCCTTTATCAGAGCTGGCAGACAGTTTTAAGCAGTAAGTCACACCATTGATTTAAAAAGTTTCATAAACATACATCATAGGGTCAGAGGGGAGTAGAGAGGCAGTGCCATGTGAAAGACCAGCTCAGTATTGGAGCAGAAGACAACTGTAGAGAGCAGTTGAGAGAGTAGTGATAAGTAAGCTGTCAGTTCTGTACTCTTGGTATGATACTTTACAACAGAATTAGACAGCTCCTTGGCTCCCTATTGTCTCCCTGATCACTCTACTCCCTGTGAATCTCTACACATTTGGATTAGCTCCTCTTGGTTGGGCTATGACAAGTTTTAACTGTAGTAATAGCATGTTTGTTTATCACATTCCAGAGTGTGAGAATGAGAAAAAAAACCTCTCTCTGCAGCTAGTGATATGGTATGATGAACAGTTGGTGATGTTTTACAAAATGTCGTCTGACTCCAGCTTTCTCTCCTTTGAACCTGAAGACGAACTCAATAGACTGTAAACAAAAGGAGGGAAACAAACAATGAACATCTTCTAGCACATGAGTACTAAAATTGCAAAGAACTGCCCATATCCCTTTCAAACATGAGATGTTGAAAAAAGGTTGTGAGCGGGAAAAATGATTTTCTGCTCAAAATGTTCAGTGCAGCTCTTTAAAATCAAGCAGTCATAAAGATTAGGACAGGTCCTTCAAAAACAGCTTCTAAAATACACAGCCTTCGGTGTATTTGACGTACACAGAGATACCATAAAAATTACTTAAACTACTGTCAGAAGAAAGCCTGAGGTCATCTAGGTGATCTCACTGCCCAGCTACAGTATCTATGTCACTTAATGGTACTTGTCTACTTCATTCTTAGTTTCCTTTATGGGGATTCAAAAGTATCCAAAGCAACTTTATCCAGAGACAGACTAACTAACTAACCTCTACCTAACACTTCTAGCACATCTCTCTGTTGCTGCAAATTCCTGTCCTCTGCAACATGTTATTCCTTTCCTCTTATCTGTGAATTCGAAGTGGTACTTGCCTTCCCACAGTCTTTTCTACTCCAGACTAAACAATCATCTTTCTTTCCATCTTTCCTAACGGGTCATGTTTCAGACCTTTTGACCTGTAACTTTATTGCAGTTACTGCTCACTCAGGGGCAATATTCCCTGAAATGATGCAATTCAGATACACCAAGGTTAGGCAGGTTGCCTAGTGGAGGCAACTAGTCATTAAGTTAAAACAATGCTCATGTGCTGCTGATTCCCTATCCCCAGCCTGTCAGTTTGATTTAATTCTCTGTTGCATCGCATCATAAACTTCTTAATCCTTGATCCCTCTGAGCAGCACACCTCCTACCAGGGCTTCTCATGGTCCTTTGTGTAAACATCTAATAGCACTCAAAGCTACAGCTGAAGCACTTTGCAGGCTTGACAATTTCCAAATATGTCCCAACCTCCTGTGGACCTGGATTCACACACTGTTTGTGCAAAAAGTGCTCAGCAGAATTCAGGTGGAATATCTGATCAAAAGATTTGGGTTTTCTATAACATCTCCCTGGCATCTTCCCAGCTCTCCAAGAGTTGAACCTCACTGTTGTGGTTGTCAGGTTCAACAGGTTTTCCCTTTCCATATTAGCACACCGATATTTCTCATCACGGATAGAGATCAGAGTTGATCACTGATGTCAGTGTTAGGTAGTTCCACTCATGCATGCAATGAGTTCAAAGGGGCTGAAGAGGGGAAAGAGAAACACACAGAGTTAAGAGGATGAAACATATATAATGCTGAACGTAAGTAGTGGATTTCTGGGGGATGTACGACTTAGCCCTTTGGCTGCTTTAACAGAAAAAATAGTAGAAACTATGTGCACAGAGCAGAACCAGGACCAAGACATGTAGGGGATTTATGTTGTTTCAAACATTACCTTCCGATTCATATGTTTTATGCTGTCTGTGCATTAAGAAATGGGAAAGCTTTTCCTTGCTGCAGTGGTGGAAGACCTTGAGATCACTGAAAGAATAGGTGGATGGAAGATGTTTTCACCTCTGTTGCACAGGTGAGGTTTTGTGCATTTCTGTGGTCCAGTACGCAACTGAAATACAAAGCCAAGTAAAACTGCTCTGAGACAGTCAGCTGCTTTTCCTTACCACTCAGTTACTCTGTAACATTGTCTAGAGGGAAGCCAGACTAAAGGAAAGAAAACGTGCTATTATACATTAAAACAGTGTTTACTTTCAGTGGCTGGAACAATTCTTTCCCAGGAGACCTTCCCACAAGATCTCTTCTCTGTTAGAACACTCATTCAGTCATGACTTTCACTTGCTTTGCTTTGGAATTTCTAAGCAAATTATTACTCTCAGGTTTTCAAAAAAGAAAATACATTTTCAAACATAATGTTATGTGAACCCTCAGATTCAGTTCCCTGCTAGCACAAATGCAGAACAAACTTGGATAAAACTCTAGTTATCCTGAAGGCAAATGAAGATGTTTCTATATGGTAGCTACAGCATATTAAACATACTTTAACATATATAGCAAGGTTTCTGTACAGCAGAAAATACCTGCTGGTTTATTGGGGGTTTTGAATTTCTCCTGGAAGAACAATAACTTACATGTCTGTGCCTTCCAGATAAAGGAAAGGATATTGAAAAGCTCTAGATCATCTTAGGCAAATATCATCCTAGCTTTGCTGTGTGACAGCTCTGACAACCTTGCTTGAGAACAGTCCTGCATGTTTGAGAAAACACCTGAAGCTTCATTCTTTGGGAGGGAGGAATATGTTTGTGGAGTCATTTCATACTCTGAAACTTTTTAAGCTTTCCCAAACTGTTGAAGTGCATGACAGGCCTTTACTGGCAGTTACTGGTCTTCTAAGCAGTACAAGCTTACAGTCAGAAGTGCTAAATTTAATGTTCAAGTGGGGGGCAAGGCAGTGATGCTGAAGGACATTCCATTTGCGAAACAAATCAAAAGTCAGAAATAGATCAGGAATCAAGTAGAGTTGACAATAGTACTGGGAACTGTTGAAACCTAATGAACATTTTTATTTATAAAATAAAAATGGAAATATTTCAGGGTTAACTTTTATTTTTACCATGAAGCTTCCTACTGTCTTACTTTTCAGAGTATATAGGAAAACAATGTGTGCATATCTGAGAATCAGCACTTTTGTCTTTACCTGCCAAGCTGAAAAAAGCATGAAATATGGCTTACAGAAAACATCAGGACAAGGAAGTGAAACCTGTATTAGTAGCTGATGGAGGGCTGTGAGATGCCATAGAGGAACCATGAAACACTACCTTTCTACAGGAGTTGTCAGAAGCCTTCAACTGCTCCTTAGGCATTTTCTGGCATGCAGAGAAGCGTGTAGG